>NC_090832.1:100583424-100740424 GCF_028021215.1 Eschrichtius robustus
TACTCAGTGTTCTTGCAGGCAATAGATATTCCAGGCTTGGCACCTAGGTGTCCTAACAAGCCTACTGGCGTAAAAATGCTGCCGAGCAGCGACTACGGCCTCATGGAAACTGCTACACGCCTCTGCTTCTGCATAGCATTTCAGGGCTTTACCTCGAGGCAAGTTCTCACGTTGCTTGCCCTGTGAGCGATACAGCATGTTAGGATGCTGTATTTCTCCTTGAATAGAGTGACTTCAGGAACGAGGTCCTCGATCAATTCTAAGCAGAGTGTTTTCTCAGGGCAGCTCAGACGAGGGCAATGTCGAAGACTTCCAGGGCATGTTGGACTGCCTAGAAATGTGGTTCTGATGCTGTTCGAGTGCTCTGGAAATGTAGCTCTCCTGAAGTAACGTAGAGTGTGTTGCCCGAGACTCGGCAGACACAGAGGGCCTCCGAGGGACGTATGGGACTCAATGCTGCTCAGCAGGCCCACAGGGGTGTGGAGGGAGTCAGAGATCTTGGAACCAAAATGATGCTCACCCGAGGGGCCTAGGAGTCCTGAAAAGGGTACTTCCTTTAAAATAAAGCAGAACCTCCACTAAGAGCTCATGGAAAGAGCTGCATGCCTCCCTTTCTGCAGGGCTACTCAGGGCCTTACCTCGAGGCAAGGACTCACGTGGAGATTCCCTTTAGCTCTAGAGCATGGCAAGGTGAGCCCCACCCCGGCCAATGAAGCTCCGTGTGTACCCAGAGAAAACTCATTTTCTTACCAGACCCATGCCTACAGTGGCCAGAGGCCTGTCAACAGCAGAGAATTTCAGAGAGCTTCATGGCAGCAAGAATGGATCTTTCCAAATGGAAAGCAAGGTTAGTCCCATCACGCCCCTATTTCCATGGGCACAGGCAGCATATATCTCTGTGGTTTTTAACAAGTCAAAAGGGACACAGAGTACATACTGGTTGCTTCCCTGAATCAACTTCTCGAGGCAGGGTGTTCTGCATCTAGTGAACGGTTTCACCAACGAACGCCGTAGCCAGGCCTCTGGGACCGTGCCTCTTCAAAAGCCTGCAGTGCTACAGGAAAAACTGTGCTTTAGTTGCAAAAGGACGCAAGCCGTCTTTCTCCTGTAGGCAGGTTGACTTCAGGTAGGAGGTCCTGATTGGAAGGAGAAGCCTAATGTTTTTCTCTGTGCAGCTCAGACTAGGGAATGAGTGCCATTTCCACGGCATGTTAGACCTTGCTTGAACGTTGCTCTTGAACCTGTGCGAGTGCTGTGAATCAAGATATCACAAGAAAGAGTGCAGTGTGTTGCCCATGACTCAGCAGACACAGACGACCTCCGAGGGACCAATGGGCCTCGTTATTGCTCAGCAGGCCTACAGGGGTGTGGAGGTACTCTGAGATCTTGGAACAACAGTGATGCTCACCAGAGGGCGCGAGGAGTCCTGAAAAGGGTACTTCCTTTAAAGTAAAGCACAACAGCGACTAAGAGCTCATGGAAAGAGCTGCATGCCTCCCTTTCTGCAAGGGTACTCAGGTCCTTACCTCGAGGCAAGGACTCACGTGGAGATTCCCTTTAGCTCTAGAGCATGGCAAGGTGCGCCCCACCCCGGCCAATGAAGCTCCGTGTGTGGCCAGAGAAAACTCATTTTCTTCCCAGACCCATGCCTACAGTGGCCAGGGGCCTGTCAACAGCAGAGAATTTCTGAGAACTTCACGGCAGCAAGAATGGATCTTTCCAAATGGAAAGCAAGGTTAGTCCCATCATGCCCCCATTTCCATGGGCACAGCCAGCATACATCTCTGTGGTTTTTAACAAGTCAAAAGGGACACAGAGTACATACTGGTTGCTTCCCTGAATCAACTTCTCGAGGCAGGGTGTTCTGCATCTAGTGAACGGTTTCACCAACGAACGCCGTAGCCAGGCCTCTGGGACCGTGCCTCTTCAAAAGCCTGCCGTGCTACAGGAAAAACTGTGCTTTAGTTGCAAAAGAACGCAAGCCGTCTTTCGCCTATAGGCAGGTTGACTTCAGGTAGGAGGTCCTGATTGGAAGGAGAAGCCTAGTGTTTTTCTCTGTGCATCTCAGACTAGGGCATGAGTGCCATTTCCACGGCATGTTAGAACTTGCTTGAACCTTTCTCTTGAACCTGTGCGAGTGCTGTGAATCAAGATATCACAAGAAAGAGTGCAGTGTGTTGCCCATGACTCAGCAGACACAGACGACCTCCGAGGGACCAATGGGCCTCGTTATTGCTCAGCAGGCCTACAGGGGTGTGGAGGTACTCTGAGATCTTGGAACAACAGTGATGCTCACCAGAGGGCGCGAGGAGTCCTGAAAAGGGTACTTCCTTTAAAGTAAAGCACAACAGCGACTAAGAGCTCATGGAAAGAGCTGCATGCCTCCCTTTCTGCAGGGCTACTCAGGGCCTTACCTCGAGGCAAGGACTCACGTGGAGATTCCCTTTAGCTCTAGAGCATGGCAAGGTGAGCCCCACCCCGGCCAATGAAGCTCCGTGTGTACCCAGAGAAAACTTATTTTCTTACCAGACCCATGCCTACAGTGGCCAGAGGCCTGTCAACAGCAGAGAATTTCAGAGAGCTTCATGGCAGCAAGAATGGATCTTTCCAAATGGAAAGCAAGGTTAGTCCCATCACGCCCCTATTTCCATGGGCACAGGCAGCATATATCTCTGTGGTTTTTAACAAGTCAAAAGGGACACAGAGTACATACTGGTTGCTTCCCTGAATCAACTTCTCGAGGCAGGGTGTTCTGCATCTAGTGAACGGTTTCACCAACGAACGCCGTAGCCAGGCCTCTGGGACCGTGCCTCTTCAAAAGCCTGCAGTGCTACAGGAAAAACTGTGCTTTAGTTGCAAAAGAACGAAAGCCGTCTTTCTCCTGTAGGCAGGTTGACTTCAGTTAGGAGGTCCTGATTGGAAGGAGAAGCCTAGTGTTTTTCTCTGTGCAGCTCAGACTAGGGAATGAGTGCCATTTCCACGGCATGTTAGACCTTGCTTGAACGTTGCTCTTGAACCTGTGCGAGTGCTGTGAATCAAGATATCACAAGAAAGAGTGCAGTGTGTTGCCCATGACTCAGCAGACACAGACGACCTCCGAGGGACCAATGGGCCTCGTTATTGCTCAGCAGGCCTACAGGGGTGTGGAGGTACTCTGAGATCTTGGAACAACAGTGATGCTCACCAGAGGGCGCGAGGAGTCCTGAAAAGGGTACTTCCTTTAAAGTAAAGCACAACAGCGACTAAGAGCTCATGGAAAGAGCTGCATGCCTTCCTTTCTGCAAGGGTACTCAGGTCCTTACCTCGAGGCAAGGACTCACGTGGAGATTACCTTTAGCTCTAGAGCATGGCAAGGTGCGCCCCACCCCGGCCAATGAAGCTCCGTGTGTGGCCAGAGAAAACTCATTTTCTTCCCAGACCCATGCCTACAGTGACCAGGGGCCTGTCAACAGCAGAGAATTTCTGGGAACTTCACGGCAGCAAGAATGGATCTTTCCAAATGGAAAGCAAGGTTAGTCCCATCATGCCCCCATTTCCATGGGCACAGCCAGCATACATCTCTGTGGTTTTTAACAAGTCAAAAGGGACACAGAGTACATACTGGTTGCTTCCCTGAATCAACTTCTCGAGGCAGGGTGTTCTGCATCTAGTGAACGGTTTCACCAACGAACGCCGTAGCCAGGCCTCTGGGACCGTGCCTCTTCAAAAGCCTGCCGTGCTACAGGAAAAACTGTGCTTTAGTTGCAAAAGAACGCAAGCCGTCTTTCTCCTGTAGGCAGGTTGACTTCAGGTAGGAGGTCCTGATTGGAAGGAGAAGCCTAGTGTTTTTCTCTGTGCATCTCAGACTAGGGAATGAGTGCCATTTCCACGGCATGTTAGACCTTGCTTGAACCTTTCTCTTGAACCTGTGCGAGTGCTGTGAATCAAGATATCACAAGAAAGAGTGCAGTGTGTTGCCCATGACTCAGCAGACACAGACGACCTCCGAGGGACCAATGGGCCTCGTTATTGCTCAGCAGGCCTACAGGGGTGTGGAGGTACTCTGAGATCTTGGAACAACAGTGATGCTCACCAGAGGGCGCGAGGAGTCCTGAAAAGGGTACTTCCTTTAAAGTAAAGCACAACAGCGACTAAGAGCTCATGGAAAGAGCTGCATGCCTCCCTTTCTGCAAGGGTACTCAGGTCCTTACCTCGAGGCAAGGACTCACGTGGAGATTCCCTTTAGCTCTAGAGCATGGCAAGGTGCGCCCCACCCCGGCCAATGAAGCTCCGTGTGTGGCCAGAGAAAACTCATTTTCTTCCCAGACCCATGCCTACAGTGACCAGGGGCCTGTCAACAGCAGAGAATTTCTGGGAACTTCACGGCAGCAAGAATGGAGGTTTCCAAATGGAAAGCAAGGTTAGTCCCATCATGCCCCCATTTCCATGGGCACAGCCAGCATACATCTCTGTGGTTTTTAACAAGTCAAATGAGACACAGAGTACACACTGGTTGCTTCCCTCAGTCAACTTCTCGAGGCAGGGTGTTCTGCAACTAGTAAACGGCCTCACCCAGGAAAGCCCTAGCTAGGCCTCCTGGCCCGTGCCTCTTCAAATGCCTGCCGTGCTACAGGAAATACTGTGCTTTAGTTGCAATAGGAACGTAGCCGTCTTTCTCTAGGAGGCAAGGTGACTTCAGCTAGGAGGTCCTGGATGGATGGAGAAGGCTAGTGTTTTTCTCTGTGCAGCTCAAACTAGGGAAGGAGTGAGACTTCCACGGCAAGTTGGAACTTGCTAGAACCTTGCTCGTGAATCTGTGCGATTGCTGGCTAAATCAAGATGTACCAATAAGAGTGCACTGTGTTGCCCTATCTTCGGCATACACACTGTGATTCGGAAAGCTCCTGGCCTGGATATTGCTTAGAAGGGCCAGGGGAGCCTGAGGGTACTCAGTGTTCTTGCAGGCAATAGATATTCCAGGCTTGGCACCTAGGTGTCCTAACAAGCCTACTGGCGTAAAAATGCTGCCGAGCAGCGACTACGGCCTCATGGAAACTGCTACACGCCTCTGCTTCTGCATAGCATTTCAGGGCTTTACCTCGAGGCAAGTTCTCACGTTGCTTGCCCTGGGAGCGATACAGCATGTTAGGATGCTGTATTTCTCCTTGAATAGAGTGACTTCAGGAACGAGGTCCTCGATAAATTCTAAGCAGAGTGTTTTCTCAGGGCAGCTCAGACGAGGGCAATGTCGAAGACTTCCAGGGCATGTTGGACTGCCTAGAAATGTGGTTCTGATGCTGTTCGAGTGCTCTGGAAATGTAGCTCTCCTGAAGTAACGTAGAGTGTGTTGCCCGAGACTCGGCAGACCCAGAGGGCCTCCGAGGGACGTATGGGACTCAATGCTGCTCAGCAGGCCCACAGGGGTGTGGAGGGAGTCAGTGACCTTGGAACCAAAATGATGCTCACCCGAGGGGCCTAGGAGTCCTGAAAAGGGTACTTCCTTTAAAATAAAGCAGAACCTCCACTAAGAGCTCATGGAAAGAGCTGCATGCCTCCCTTTCTGCAGGGCTACTCAGGGCCTTACCTCGAGGCAAGGACTCACGTGGAGATTCCCTTTAGCTCTAGAGCATGGCAAGGTGCGCCCCACCCCGGCCAATGAAGCTCCGTGTGTGGCCAGAGAAAACTCATTTTCTTCCCAGACCCATGCCTACAGTGACCAGGGGCCTGTCAACAGCAGAGAATTTCTGAGAACTTCACGGCAGCAAGAATGGAGGTTTCCAAATGGAAAGCAAGGTTAGTCCCATCATGCCCCCATTTCCATGGGCACAGCCAGCATACATCTCTGTGGTTTTTAACAAGTCAAATGAGACACAGAGTACACACTGGTTGCTTCCCTCAGTCAACTTCTCGAGGCAGGGTGTTCTGCAACTAGTAAACGGCCTCACCCAGGAAAGCCCTAGCTAGGCCTCCTGGCCCGTGCCTCTTCAAATGCCTGCCGTGCTACAGGAAATACTGTGCTTTAGTTGCAATAGGAACGTAGCCGTCTTTCTCTAGGAGGCAAGGTGACTTCAGCTAGGAGGTCCTGGATGGATGGAGAAGGCTAGTGTTTTTCTCTGTGCAGCTCAAACTAGGGAAGGAGTGAGACTTCCACGGCAAGTTGGAACTTGCTAGAACCGTGCTCGTGAATCTGTGCGATTGCTGGCTAAATCAAGATGTACCAGTAAGAGTGCACTGTGTTACCCTACCTTCGGCATACACACTGTGATTCGGAAAGCTCCTGGCCTGGATATTGCTTAGAAGGGCCAGGGGAGCCAGAGGGTACTCAGTGTTCTTGCAGGCAATAGATATTCCAGGCTTGGCACCTAGGTGTCCTAACAAGCCTACTGGCGTAAAAATGCTGCCGAGCAGCGACTACGGCCTCATGGAAACTGCTACACGCCTCTGCTTCTGCATAGCATTTCAGGGCTTTACCTCGAGGCAAGTTCTCACGTTGCTTGCCCTGTGAGCGATACAGCATGTTAGGATGCTGTATTTCTCCTTGAATAGAGTGACTTCAGGAACGAGGTCCTCGATAAATTCTAAGCAGAGTGTTTTCTCAGGGCAGCTCAGACGAGGGCAATGTCGAAGACTTCCAGGGCATGTTGGACTGCCTAGAAATGTGGTTCTGATGCTGTTCGAGTGCTCTGGAAATGTAGCTCTCCTGAAGTAACGTAGAGTGTGTTGCCCGAGACTCGGCAGACCCAGAGGGCCTCCGAGGGACGTATGGGACTCAATGCTGCTCAGCAGGCCCACAGGGGTGTGGAGGGAGTCAGTGATCTTGGAACCAAAATGATGCTCACCCGAGGGGCCTAGGAGTCCTGAAAAGGGTACTTCCTTTAAAATAAAGCAGAACCTCCACTAAGAGCTCATGGAAAGAGCTGCATGCCTCCCTTTCTGCAGGGCTACTCAGGGCCTTACCTCGAGGCAAGGACTCACGTGGAGATTCCCTTTAGCTCTAGAGCATGGCAAGGTGAGCCCCACCCCGGCCAATGAAGCTCCGTGTGTACCCAGAGAAAACTCATTTTCTTACCAGACCCATGCCTACAGTGGCCAGAGGCCTGTCAACAGCAGAGAATTTCAGAGAGCTTCATGGCAGCAAGAATGGATCTTTCCAAATGGAAAGCAAGGTTAGTCCCATCACGCCCCTATTTCCATGGGCACAGGCAGCATATATCTCTGTGGTTTTTAACAAGTCAAAAGGGACACAGAGTACATACTGGTTGCTTCCCTGAATCAACTTCTCGAGGCAGGGTGTTCTGCATCTAGTGAACGGTTTCACCAACGAACGCCGTAGCCAGGCCTCTGGGACCGTGCCTCTTCAAAAGCCTGCAGTGCTACAGGAAAAACTGTGCTTTAGTTGCAAAAGGACGCAAGCCGTCTTTCTCCTGTAGGCAGGTTGACTTCAGGTAGGAGGTCCTGATTGGAAGGAGAAGCCTAGTGTTTTTCTCTGTGCAGCTCAGACTAGGGAATGAGTGCCATTTCCACGGCATGTTAGACCTTGCTTGAACGTTGCTCTTGAACCTGTGCGAGTGCTGTGAATCAAGATATCACAAGAAAGAGTGCAGTGTGTTGCCCATGACTCAGCAGACACAGACGACCTCCGAGGGACCAATGGGCCTCGTTATTGCTCAGCAGGCCTACAGGGGTGTGGAGGTACTCTGAGATCTTGGAACAACAGTGATGCTCACCAGAGGGCGCGAGGAGTCCTGAAAAGGGTACTTCCTTTAAAGTAAAGCACAACAGCGACTAAGAGCTCATGGAAAGAGCTGCATGCCTCCCTTTCTGCAAGGGTACTCAGGTCCTTACCTCGAGGCAAGGACTCACGTGGAGATTCCCTTTAGCTCTAGAGCATGGCAAGGTGCGCCCCACCCCGGCCAATGAAGCTCCGTGTGTGGCCAGAGAAAACTCATTTTCTTCCCAGACCCATGCCTACAGTGGCCAGGGGCCTGTCAACAGCAGAGAATTTCTGAGAACTTCACGGCAGCAAGAATGGATCTTTCCAAATGGAAAGCAAGGTTAGTCCCATCATGCCCCCATTTCCATGGGCACAGCCAGCATACATCTCTGTGGTTTTTAACAAGTCAAAAGGGACACAGAGTACATACTGGTTGCTTCCCTGAATCAACTTCTCGAGGCAGGGTGTTCTGCATCTAGTGAACGGTTTCACCAACGAACGCCGTAGCCAGGCCTCTGGGACCGTGCCTCTTCAAAAGCCTGCCGTGCTACAGGAAAAACTGTGCTTTAGTTGCAAAAGAACGCAAGCCGTCTTTCTCCTGTAGGCAGGTTGACTTCAGGTAGGAGGTCCTGATTGGAAGGAGAAGCCTAGTGTTTTTCTCTGTGCATCTCAGACTAGGGCATGAGTGCCATTTCCACGGCATGTTAGAACTTGCTTGAACCTTTCTCTTGAACCTGTGCGAGTGCTGTGAATCAAGATATCACAAGAAAGAGTGCAGTGTGTTGCCCATGACTCAGCAGACACAGACGACCTCCGAGGGACCAATGGGCCTCGTTATTGCTCAGCAGGCCTACAGGGGTGTGGAGGTACTCTGAGATCTTGGAACAACAGTGATGCTCACCAGAGGGCGCGAGGAGTCCTGAAAAGGGTACTTCCTTTAAAGTAAAGCACAACAGCGACTAAGAGCTCATGGAAAGAGCTGCATGCCTCCCTTTCTGCAGGGCTACTCAGGGCCTTACCTCGAGGCAAGGACTCACGTGGAGATTCCCTTTAGCTCTAGAGCATGGCAAGGTGAGCCCCACCCCGGCCAATGAAGCTCCGTGTGTACCCAGAGAAAACTTATTTTCTTACCAGACCCATGCCTACAGTGGCCAGAGGCCTGTCAACAGCAGAGAATTTCAGAGAGCTTCATGGCAGCAAGAATGGATCTTTCCAAATGGAAAGCAAGGTTAGTCCCATCACGCCCCTATTTCCATGGGCACAGGCAGCATATATCTCTGTGGTTTTTAACAAGTCAAAAGGGACACAGAGTACATACTGGTTGCTTCCCTGAATCAACTTCTCGAGGCAGGGTGTTCTGCATCTAGTGAACGGTTTCACCAACGAACGCCGTAGCCAGGCCTCTGGGACCGTGCCTCTTCAAAAGCCTGCAGTGCTACAGGAAAAACTGTGCTTTAGTTGCAAAAGAACGAAAGCCGTCTTTCTCCTGTAGGCAGGTTGACTTCAGGTAGGAGGTCCTGATTGGAAGGAGAAGCCTAGTGTTTTTCTCTGTGCAGCTCAGACTAGGGAATGAGTGCCATTTCCACGGCATGTTAGACCTTGCTTGAACGTTGCTCTTGAACCTGTGCGAGTGCTGTGAATCAAGATATCACAAGAAAGAGTGCAGTGTGTTGCCCATGACTCAGCAGACACAGACGACCTCCGAGGGACCAATGGGCCTCGTTATTGCTCAGCAGGCCTACAGGGGTGTGGAGGTACTCTGAGATCTTGGAACAAGAGTGATGCTCACCAGAGGGCGCGAGGAGTCCTGAAAAGGGTACTTCCTTTAAAGTAAAGCACAACAGCGACTAAGAGCTCATGGAAAGAGCTGCATGCCTCCCTTTCTGCAAGGGTACTCAGGTCCTTACCTCGAGGCAAGGACTCACGTGGAGATTACCTTTAGCTCTAGAGCATGGCAAGGTGCGCCCCACCCCGGCCAATGAAGCTCCGTGTGTGGCCAGAGAAAACTCATTTTCTTCCCAGACCCATGCCTACAGTGACCAGGGGCCTGTCAACAGCAGAGAATTTCTGGGAACTTCACGGCAGCAAGAATGGATCTTTCCAAATGGAAAGCAAGGTTAGTCCCATCATGCCCCCATTTCCATGGGCACAGCCAGCATACATCTCTGTGGTTTTTAACAAGTCAAAAGGGACACAGAGTACATACTGGTTGCTTCCCTGAATCAACTTCTCGAGGCAGGGTGTTCTGCATCTAGTGAACGGTTTCACCAACGAACGCCGTAGCCAGGCCTCTGGGACCGTGCCTCTTCAAAAGCCTGCCGTGCTACAGGAAAAACTGTGCTTTAGTTGCAAAAGAACGCAAGCCGTCTTTCTCCTGTAGGCAGGTTGACTTCAGGTAGGAGGTCCTGATTGGAAGGAGAAGCCTAGTGTTTTTCTCTGTGCATCTCAGACTAGGGAATGAGTGCCATTTCCACGGCATGTTAGACCTTGCTTGAACCTTTCTCTTGAACCTGTGCGAGTGCTGTGAATCAAGATATCACAAGAAAGAGTGCAGTGTGTTGCCCATGACTCAGCAGACACAGACGACCTCCGAGGGACCAATGGGCCTCGTTATTGCTCAGCAGGCCTACAGGGGTGTGGAGGTACTCTGAGATCTTGGAACAACAGTGATGCTCACCAGAGGGCGCGAGGAGTCCTGAAAAGGGTACTTCCTTTAAAGTAAAGCACAACAGCGACTAAGAGCTCATGGAAAGAGCTGCATGCCTCCCTTTCTGCAAGGGTACTCAGGTCCTTACCTCGAGGCAAGGACTCACGTGGAGATTCCCTTTAGCTCTAGAGCATGGCAAGGTGCGCCCCACCCCGGCCAATGAAGCTCCGTGTGTGGCCAGAGAAAACTCATTTTCTTCCCAGACCCATGCCTACAGTGACCAGGGGCCTGTCAACAGCAGAGAATTTCTGGGAACTTCACGGCAGCAAGAATGGAGGTTTCCAAATGGAAAGCAAGGTTAGTCCCATCATGCCCCCATTTCCATGGGCACAGCCAGCATACATCTCTGTGGTTTTTAACAAGTCAAATGAGACACAGAGTACACACTGGTTGCTTCCCTCAGTCAACTTCTCGAGGCAGGGTGTTCTGCAACTAGTAAACGGCCTCACCCAGGAAAGCCCTAGCTAGGCCTCCTGGCCCGTGCCTCTTCAAATGCCTGCCGTGCTACAGGAAATACTGTGCTTTAGTTGCAATAGGAACGTAGCCGTCTTTCTCTAGGAGGCAAGGTGACTTCAGCTAGGAGGTCCTGGATGGATGGAGAAGGCTAGTGTTTTTCTCTGTGCAGCTCAAACTAGGGAAGGAGTGAGACTTCCACGGCAAGTTGGAACTTGCTAGAACCGTGCTCGTGAATCTGTGCGATTGCTGGCTAAATCAAGATGTACCAGTAAGAGTGCACTGTGTTACCCTACCTTCGGCATACACACTGTGATTCGGAAAGCTCCTGGCCTGGATATTGCTTAGAAGGGCCAGGGGAGCCAGAGGGTACTCAGTGTTCTTGCAGGCAATAGATATTCCAGGCTTGGCACCTAGGTGTCCTAACAAGCCTACTGGCGTAAAAATGCTGCCGAGCAGTGACTACGGCCTCATGGAAACTGCTACACGCCTCTGCTTCTGCATAGCATTTCAGGGCTTTACCTCGAGGCAAGTTCTCACGTTGCTTGCCCTGTGAGCGATACAGCATGTTAGGATGCTGTATTTCTCCTTGAATAGAGTGACTTCAGGAACGAGGTCCTCGATAAATTCTAAGCAGAGTGTTTTCTCAGGGCAGCTCAGACGAGGGCAATGTCGAAGACTTCCAGGGCATGTTGGACTGCCTAGAAATGTGGTTCTGATGCTGTTCGAGTGCTCTGGAAATGTAGCTCTCCTGAAGTAACGTAGAGTGTGTTGCCCGAGACTCGGCAGACACAGAGGGCCTCCGAGGGACGTATGGGACTCAATGCTGCTCAGCAGGCCCACAGGGGTGTGGAGGGAGTCAGTGATCTTGGAACCAAAATGATGCTCACCCGAGGGGCCTAGGAGTCCTGAAAAGGGTACTTCCTTTAAAATAAAGCAGAACCTCCACTAAGAGCTCATGGAAAGAGCTGCATGCCTCCCTTTCTGCAGGGCTACTCAGGGCCTTACCTCGAGGCAAGGACTCACGTGGAGATTCCCTTTAGCTCTAGAGCATGGCAAGGTGAGCCCCACCCCGGCCAATGAAGCTCCGTGTGTACCCAGAGAAAACTCATTTTCTTACCAGACCCATGCCTACAGTGGCCAGAGGCCTGTCAACAGCAGAGAATTTCAGAGAGCTTCATGGCAGCAAGAATGGATCTTTCCAAATGGAAAGCAAGGTTAGTCCCATCACGCCCCTATTTCCATGGGCACAGGCAGCATATATCTCTGTGGTTTTTAACAAGTCAAAAGGGACACAGAGTACATACTGGTTGCTTCCCTGAATCAACTTCTCGAGGCAGGGTGTTCTGCATCTAGTGAACGGTTTCACCAACGAACGCCGTAGCCAGGCCTCTGGGACCGTGCCTCTTCAAAAGCCTGCAGTGCTACAGGAAAAACTGTGCTTTAGTTGCAAAAGGACGCAAGCCGTCTTTCTCCTGTAGGCAGGTTGACTTCAGGTAGGAGGTCCTGATTGGAAGGAGAAGCCTAGTGTTTTTCTCTGTGCAGCTCAGACTAGGGAATGAGTGCCATTTCCACGGCATGTTAGACCTTGCTTGAACGTTGCTCTTGAACCTGTGCGAGTGCTGTGAATCAAGATATCACAAGAAAGAGTGCAGTGTGTTGCCCATGACTCAGCAGACACAGACGACCTCCGAGGGACCAATGGGCCTCGTTATTGCTCAGCAGGCCTACAGGGGTGTGGAGGTACTCTGAGATCTTGGAACAACAGTGATGCTCACCAGAGGGCGCGAGGAGTCCTGAAAAGGGTACTTCCTTTAAAGTAAAGCACAACAGCGACTAAGAGCTCATGGAAAGAGCTGCATGCCTCCCTTTCTGCAAGGGTACTCAGGTCCTTACCTCGAGGCAAGGACTCACGTGGAGATTACCTTTAGCTCTAGAGCATGGCAAGGTGCGCCCCACCCCGGCCAATGAAGCTCCGTGTGTGGCCAGAGAAAACTCATTTTCTTCCCAGACCGATGCCTACAGTGGCCAGGGGCCTGTCAACAGCAGAGAATTTCTGAGAACTTCACGGCAGCAAGAATGGATCTTTCCAAATGGAAAGCAAGGTTAGTCCCATCATGCCCCCATTTCCATGGGCACAGCCAGCATACATCTCTGTGGTTTTTAACAAGTCAAAAGGGACACAGAGTACATAATGGTTGCTTCCCTGAATCAACTTCTCGAGGCAGGGTGTTCTGCATCTAGTGAACGGTTTCACCAACGAACGCCGTAGCCAGGCCTCTGGGACCGTGCCTCTTCAAAAGCCTGCCGTGCTACAGGAAAAACTGTGCTTTAGTTGCAAAAGAACGCAAGCCGTCTTTCTCCTGTAGGCAGGTTGACTTCAGGTAGGAGGTCCTGATTGGAAGGAGAAGCCTAGTGTTTTTCTCTGTGCATCTCAGACTAGGGCATGAGTGCCATTTCCACGGCATGTTAGACCTTGCTTGAACCTTTCTCTTGAACCTGTGCGAGTGCTGTGAATCAAGATATCACAAGAAAGAGTGCAGTGTGTTGCCCATGACTCAGCAGACACAGACGACCTCCGAGGGACCAATGGGCCTCGTTATTGCTCAGCAGGCCTACAGGGGTGTGGAGGTACTCTGAGATCTTGGATAAACAGTGATGCTCACCAGAGGGCGCGAGGAGTCCTGAAAAGGGTACTTCCTTTAAAGTAAAGCACAACAGCGACTAAGAGCTCATGGAAAGAGCTGCATGCCTCCCTTTCTGCAGGGCTACTCAGGGCCTTACCTCGAGGCAAGGACTCACGTGGAGATTCCCTTTAGCTCTAGAGCATGGCAAGGTGAGCCCCACCCCGGCCAATGAAGCTCCGTGTGTACCCAGAGAAAACTTATTTTCTTACCAGACCCATGCCTACAGTGGCCAGAGGCCTGTCAACAGCAGAGAATTTCAGAGAGCTTCATGGCAGCAAGAATGGATCTTTCCAAATGGAAAGCAAGGTTAGTACCATCACGCCCCTATTTCCATGGGCACAGGCAGCATATATCTCTGTGGTTTTTAACAAGTCAAAAGGGACACAGAGTACATACTGGTTGCTTCCCTGAATCAACTTCTCGAGGCAGGGTGTTCTGCATCTAGTGAACGGTTTCACCAACGAACGCCGTAGCCAGGCCTCTGGGACCGTGCCTCTTCAAAAGCCTGCAGTGCTACAGGAAAAACTGTGCTTTAGTTGCAAAAGAACGAAAGCCGTCTTTCTCCTGTAGGCAGGTTGACTTCAGGTAGGAGGTCCTGATTGGAAGGAGAAGCCTAGTGTTTTTCTCTGTGCAGCTCAGACTAGGGAATGAGTGCCATTTCCACGGCATGTTAGACCTTGCTTGAACGTTGCTCTTGAACCTGTGCGAGTGCTGTGAATCAAGATATCACAAGAAAGAGTGCAGTGTGTTGCCCATGACTCAGCAGACACAGACGACCTCCGAGGGACCAATGGGCCTCGTTATTGCTCAGCAGGCCTACAGGGGTGTGGAGGTACTCTGAGATCTTGGAACAACAGTGATGCTCACCAGAGGGCGCGAGGAGTCCTGAAAAGGGTACTTCCTTTAAAGTAAAGCACAACAGCGACTAAGAGCTCATGGAAAGAGCTGCATGCCTCCCTTTCTGCAAGGGTACTCAGGTCCTTACCTCGAGGCAAGGACTCACGTGGAGATTACCTTTAGCTCTAGAGCATGGCAAGGTGCGCCCCACCCCGGCCAATGAAGCTCCGTGTGTGGCCAGAGAAAACTCATTTTCTTCCCAGACCCATGCCTACAGTGGCCAGGGGCCTGTCAACAGCAGAGAATTTCTGAGAACTTCATGGCAGCAAGAATGGATCTTTCCAAATGGAAAGCAAGGTTAGTCCCATCATGCCCCCATTTCCATGGGCACAGCCAGCATACATCTCTGTGGTTTTTAACAAGTCAAAAGGGACACAGAGTACATACTGGTTGCTTCCCTGAATCAACTTCTCGAGGCAGGGTGTTCTGCATCTAGTGAACGGTTTCACCAACGAACGCCGTAGCCAGGCCTCTGGGACCGTGCCTCTTCAAAAGCCTGCCGTGCTACAGGAAAAACTGTGCTTTAGTTGCAAAAGAACGCAAGCCGTCTTTCTCCTGTAGGCAGGTTGACTTCAGGTAGGAGGTCCTGATTGGAAGGAGAAGCCTAGTGTTTTTCTCTGTGCATCTCAGACTAGGGCATGAGTGCCATTTCCACGGCATGTTAGACCTTGCTTGAACCTTTCTCTTGAACCTGTGCGAGTGCTGTGAATCAAGATATCACAAGAAAGAGTGCAGTGTGTTGCCCATGACTCAGCAGACACAGACGACCTCCGAGGGACCAATGGGCCTCGTTATTGCTCAGCAGGCCTACAGGGGTGTGGAGGTACTCTGAGATCTTGGATAAACAGTGATGCTCACCAGAGGGCGCGAGGAGTCCTGAAAAGGGTACTTCCTTTAAAGTAAAGCACAACAGCGACTAAGAGCTCATGGAAAGAGCTGCATGCCTCCCTTTCTGCAGGGCTACTCAGGGCCTTACCTCGAGGCAAGGACTCACGTGGAGATTCCCTTTAGCTCTAGAGCATGGCAAGGTGAGCCCCACCCCGGCCAATGAAGCTCCGTGTGTACCCAGAGAAAACTTATTTTCTTACCAGACCCATGCCTACAGTGGCCAGAGGCCTGTCAACAGCAGAGAATTTCAGAGAGCTTCATGGCAGCAAGAATGGATCTTTCCAAATGGAAAGCAAGGTTAGTACCATCACGCCCCTATTTCCATGGGCACAGGCAGCATATATCTCTGTGGTTTTTAACAAGTCAAAAGGGACACAGAGTACATACTGGTTGCTTCCCTGAATCAACTTCTCGAGGCAGGGTGTTCTGCATCTAGTGAACGGTTTCACCAACGAACGCCGTAGCCAGGCCTCTGGGACCGTGCCTCTTCAAAAGCCTGCAGTGCTACAGGAAAAACTGTGCTTTAGTTGCAAAAGAACGAAAGCCGTCTTTCTCCTGTAGGCAGGTTGACTTCAGGTAGGAGGTCCTGATTGGAAGGAGAAGCCTAGTGTTTTTCTCTGTGCAGCTCAGACTAGGGAATGAGTGCCATTTCCACGGCATGTTAGACCTTGCTTGAACGTTGCTCTTGAACCTGTGCGAGTGCTGTGAATCAAGATATCACAAGAAAGAGTGCAGTGTGTTGCCCATGACTCAGCAGACACAGACGACCTCCGAGGGACCAATGGGCCTCGTTATTGCTCAGCAGGCCTACAGGGGTGTGGAGGTACTCTGAGATCTTGGAACAACAGTGATGCTCACCAGAGGGCGCGAGGAGTCCTGAAAAGGGTACTTCCTTTAAAGTAAAGCACAACAGCGACTAAGAGCTCATGGAAAGAGCTGCATGCCTCCCTTTCTGCAAGGGTACTCAGGTCCTTACCTCGAGGCAAGGACTCACGTGGAGATTACCTTTAGCTCTAGAGCATGGCAAGGTGCGCCCCACCCCGGCCAATGAAGCTCCGTGTGTGGCCAGAGAAAACTCATTTTCTTCCCAGACCCATGCCTACAGTGACCAGGGGCCTGTCAACAGCAGAGAATTTCTGGGAACTTCACGGCAGCAAGAATGGATCTTTCCAAATGGAAAGCAAGGTTAGTCCCATCATGCCCCCATTTCCATGGGCACAGCCAGCATACATCTCTGTGGTTTTTAACAAGTCAAAAGGGACACAGAGTACATACTGGTTGCTTCCCTGAATCAACTTCTCGAGGCAGGGTGTTCTGCATCTAGTGAACGGTTTCACCAACGAACGCCGTAGCCAGGCCTCTGGGACCGTGCCTCTTCAAAAGCCTGCCGTGCTACAGGAAAAACTGTGCTTTAGTTGCAAAAGAACGCAAGCCGTCTTTCTCCTGTAGGCAGGTTGACTTCAGGTAGGAGGTCCTGATTGGAAGGAGAAGCCTAGTGTTTTTCTCTGTGCAGCTCAGACTAGGGCATGAGTGCCATTTCCACGGCATGTTAGACCTTGCTTGAACCTTTGTCTTGAACCTGTGCGAGTGCTGTGAATCAAGATATCACAAGAAAGAGTGCAGTGTGTTGCCCATGACTCAGCAGACACAGACGACCTCCGAGGGACCAATGGGCCTCGTTATTGCTCAGCAGGCCTACAGGGGTGTGGAGGTACTCTGAGATCTTGGAACAACAGTGATGCTCACCAGAGGGCGCGAGGAGTCCTGAAAAGGGTACTTCCTTTAAAGTAAAGCACAACAGCGACTAAGAGCTCATGGAAAGAGCTGCATGCCTCCCTTTCTGCAAGGGTACTCAGGTCCTTACCTCGAGGCAAGGACTCACGTGGAGATTACCTTTAGCTCTAGAGCATGGCAAGGTGCGCCCCACCCCGGCCAATGAAGCTCCGTGTGTGGCCAGAGAAAACTCATTTTCTTCCCAGACCCATGCCTACAGTGACCAGGGGCCTGTCAACAGCAGAGAATTTCTGGGAACTTCACGGCAGCAAGAATGGAGGTTTCCAAATGGAAAGCAAGGTTAGTCCCATCATGCCCCCATTTCCATGGGCACAGCCAGCATACATCTCTGTGGTTTTTAACAAGTCAAATGAGACACAGAGTACACACTGGTTGCTTCCCTCAGTCAACTTCTCGAGGCAGGGTGTTCTGCAACTAGTAAACGGCCTCACCCAGGAAAGCCCTAGCTAGGCCTCCTGGCCCGTGCCTCTTCAAATGCCTGCCGTGCTACAGGAAATACTGTGCTTTAGTTGCAATAGGAACGTAGCCGTCTTTCTCTAGGAGGCAAGGTGACTTCAGCTAGGAGGTCCTGGATGGATGGAGAAGGCTAGTGTTTTTCTCTGTGCAGCTCAAACTAGGGAAGGAGTGAGACTTCCACGGCAAGTTGGAACTTGCTAGAACCTTGCTCGTGAATCTGTGCGATTGCTGGCTAAATCAAGATGTACCAATAAGAGTGCACTGTGTTGCCCTATCTTCGGCATACACACTGTGATTCGGAAAGCTCCTGGCCTGGATATTGCTTAGAAGGGCCAGGGGAGCCTGAGGGTACTCAGTGTTCTTGCAGGCAATAGATATTCCAGGCTTGGCACCTAGGTGTCCTAACAAGCCTACTGGCGTAAAAATGCTGCCGAGCAGCGACTACGGCCTCATGGAAACTGCTACACGCCTCTGCTTCTGCATAGCATTTCAGGGCTTTACCTCGAGGCAAGTTCTCACGTTGCTTGCCCTGGGAGCGATACAGCATGTTAGGATGCTGTATTTCTCCTTGAATAGAGTGACTTCAGGAACGAGGTCCTCGATAAATTCTAAGCAGAGTGTTTTCTCAGGGCAGCTCAGACGAGGGCAATGTCGAAGACTTCCAGGGCATGTTGGACTGCCTAGAAATGTGGTTCTGATGCTGTTCGAGTGCTCTGGAAATGTAGCTCTCCTGAAGTAACGTAGAGTGTGTTGCCCGAGACTCGGCAGACCCAGAGGGCCTCCGAGGGACGTATGGGACTCAATGCTGCTCAGCAGGCCCACAGGGGTGTGGAGGGAGTCAGTGACCTTGGAACCAAAATGATGCTCACCCGAGGGGCCTAGGAGTCCTGAAAAGGGTACTTCCTTTAAAATAAAGCAGAACCTCCACTAAGAGCTCATGGAAAGAGCTGCATGCCTCCCTTTCTGCAGGGCTACTCAGGGCCTTACCTCGAGGCAAGGACTCACGTGGAGATTCCCTTTAGCTCTAGAGCATGGCAAGGTGCGCCCCACCCCGGCCAATGAAGCTCCGTGTGTGGCCAGAGAAAACTCATTTTCTTCCCAGACCCATGCCTACAGTGACCAGGGGCCTGTCAACAGCAGAGAATTTCTGAGAACTTCACGGCAGCAAGAATGGAGGTTTCCAAATGGAAAGCAAGGTTAGTCCCATCATGCCCCCATTTCCATGGGCACAGCCAGCATACATCTCTGTGGTTTTTAACAAGTCAAATGAGACACAGAGTACACACTGGTTGCTTCCCTCAGTCAACTTCTCGAGGCAGGGTGTTCTGCAACTAGTAAACGGCCTCACCCAGGAAAGCCCTAGCTAGGCCTCCTGGCCCGTGCCTCTTCAAATGCCTGCCGTGCTACAGGAAATACTGTGCTTTAGTTGCAATAGGAACGTAGCCGTCTTTCTCTAGGAGGCAAGGTGACTTCAGCTAGGAGGTCCTGGATGGATGGAGAAGGCTAGTGTTTTTCTCTGTGCAGCTCAAACTAGGGAAGGAGTGAGACTTCCACGGCAAGTTGGAACTTGCTAGAACCGTGCTCGTGAATCTGTGCGATTGCTGGCTAAATCAAGATGTACCAGTAAGAGTGCACTGTGTTACCCTACCTTCGGCATACACACTGTGATTCGGAAAGCTCCTGGCCTGGATATTGCTTAGAAGGGCCAGGGGAGCCAGAGGGTACTCAGTGTTCTTGCAGGCAATAGATATTCCAGGCTTGGCACCTAGGTGTCCTAACAAGCCTACTGGCGTAAAAATGCTGCCGAGCAGCGACTACGGCCTCATGGAAACTGCTACACGCCTCTGCTTCTGCATAGCATTTCAGGGCTTTACCTCGAGGCAAGTTCTCACGTTGCTTGCCCTGTGAGCGATACAGCATGTTAGGATGCTGTATTTCTCCTTGAATAGAGTGACTTCAGGAACGAGGTCCTCGATAAATTCTAAGCAGAGTGTTTTCTCAGGGCAGCTCAGACGAGGGCAATGTCGAAGACTTCCAGGGCATGTTGGACTGCCTAGAAATGTGGTTCTGATGCTGTTCGAGTGCTCTGGAAATGTAGCTCTCCTGAAGTAACGTAGAGTGTGTTGCCCGAGACTCGGCAGACACAGAGGGCCTCCGAGGGACGTATGGGACTCAATGCTGCTCAGCAGGCCCACAGGGGTGTGGAGGGAGTCAGTGATCTTGGAAGCAAAATGATGCTCACCCGAGGGGCCTAGGAGTCCTGAAAAGGGTACTTCCTTTAAAATAAAGCAGAACCTCCACTAAGAGCTCATGGAAAGAGCTGCATGCCTCCCTTTCTGCAGGGCTACTCAGGGCCTTACCTCGAGGCAAGGACTCACGTGGAGATTCCCTTTAGCTCTAGAGCATGGCAAGGTGAGCCCCACCCCGGCCAATGAAGCTCCGTGTGTACCCAGAGAAAACTCATTTTCTTACCAGACCCATGCCTACAGTGGCCAGAGGCCTGTCAACAGCAGAGAATTTCAGAGAGCTTCATGGCAGCAAGAATGGATCTTTCCAAATGGAAAGCAAGGTTAGTCCCATCACGCCCCTATTTCCATGGGCACAGGCAGCATATATCTCTGTGGTTTTTAACAAGTCAAAAGGGACACAGAGTACATACTGGTTGCTTCCCTGAATCAACTTCTCGAGGCAAGGTGTTCTGCATCTAGTGAACGGTTTCACCAACGAACGCCGTAGCCAGGCCTCTGGGACCGTGCCTCTTCAAAAGCCTGCAGTGCTACAGGAAAAACTGTGCTTTAGTTGCAAAAGGACGCAAGCCGTCTTTCTCCTGTAGGCAGGTTGACTTCAGGTAGGAGGTCCTGATTGGAAGGAGAAGCCTAGTGTTTTTCTCTGTGCAGCTCAGACTAGGGAATGAGTGCCATTTCCACGGCATGTTAGACCTTGCTTGAACGTTGCTCTTGAACCTGTGCGAGTGCTGTGAATCAAGATATCACAAGAAAGAGTGCAGTGTGTTGCCCATGACTCAGCAGACACAGACGACCTCCGAGGGACCAATGGGCCTCGTTATTGCTCAGCAGGCCTACAGGGGTGTGGAGGTACTCTGAGATCTTGGAACAACAGTGATGCTCACCAGAGGGCGCGAGGAGTCCTGAAAAGGGTACTTCCTTTAAAGTAAAGCACAACAGCGACTAAGAGCTCATGGAAAGAGCTGCATGCCTCCCTTTCTGCAAGGGTACTCAGGTCCTTACCTCGAGGCAAGGACTCACGTGGAGATTACCTTTAGCTCTAGAGCATGGCAAGGTGCACCCCACCCCGGCCAATGAAGCTCCGTGTGTGGCCAGAGAAAACTCATTTTCTTCCCAGACCCATGCCTACAGTGGCCAGGGGCCTGTCAACAGCAGAGAATTTCTGAGAACTTCACGGCAGCAAGAATGGATCTTTCCAAATGGAAAGCAAGGTTAGTCCCATCATGCCCCCATTTCCATGGGCACAGCCAGCATACATCTCTGTGGTTTTTAACAAGTCAAAAGGGACACAGAGTACATACTGGTTGCTTCCCTGAATCAACTTCTCGAGGCAGGGTGTTCTGCATCTAGTGAACGGTTTCACCAACGAACGCCGTAGCCAGGCCTCTGGGACCGTGCCTCTTCAAAAGCCTGCCGTGCTACAGGAAAAACTGTGCTTTAGTTGCAAAAGAACGCAAGCCGTCTTTCTCCTGTAGGCAGGTTGACTTCAGGTAGGAGGTCCTGATTGGAAGGAGAAGCCTAGTGTTTTTCTCTGTGCATCTCAGACTAGGGCATGAGTGCCATTTCCACGGCATGTTAGACCTTGCTTGAACCTTTCTCTTGAACCTGTGCGAGTGCTGTGAATCAAGATATCACAAGAAAGAGTGCAGTGTGTTGCCCATGACTCAGCAGACACAGACGACCTCCGAGGGACCAATGGGCCTCGTTATTGCTCAGCAGGCCTACAGGGGTGTGGAGGTACTCTGAGATCTTGGAACAACAGTGATGCTCACCAGAGGGCGCGAGGAGTCCTGAAAAGGGTACTTCCTTTAAAGTAAAGCACAACAGCGACTAAGAGCTCATGGAAAGAGCTGCATGCCTCCCTTTCTGCAAGGGTACTCAGGTCCTTACCTCGAGGCAAGGTCTCACGTGGAGATTCCCTTTAGCTCTAGAGCATGGCAAGGTGCGCCCCACCCCGGCCAATGAAGCTCCGTGTGTGGCCAGAGAAAACTCATTTTCTTCCCAGACCCATGCCTACAGTGACCAGGGGCCTGTCAACACCAGAGAATTTCTGGGAACTTCACGGCAGCAAGAATGGAGGTTTCCAAATGGAAAGCAAGGTTAGTCCCATCATGCCCCCATTTCCATGGGCACAGCCAGCATACATCTCTGTGGTTTTTAACAAGTCAAATGAGACACAGAGTACACACTGGTTGCTTCCCTCAGTCAACTTCTCGAGGCAGGGTGTTCTGCAACTAGTAAACGGCCTCACCCAGGAAAGCCCTAGCTAGGCCTCCTGGCCCGTGCCTCTTCAAATGCCTGCCGTGCTACAGGAAATACTGTGCTTTAGTTGCAATAGGAACGTAGCCATCTTTCTCTAGGAGGCAAGGTGACTTCAGCTAGGAGGTCCTGGATGGATGGAGAAGGCTAGTGTTTTTCTCTGTGCAGCTCAAACTAGGGAAGGAGTGAGACTTCCACGGCAAGTTGGAACTTGCTAGAACCGTGCTCGTGAATCTGTGCGATTGCTGGCTAAATCAAGATGTACCAGTAAGAGTGCACTGTGTTACCCTACCTTCGGCATACACACTGTGATTCGGAAAGCTCCTGGCCTGGATATTGCTTAGAAGGGCCAGGGGAGCCAGAGGGTACTCAGTGTTCTTGCAGGCAATAGATATTCCAGGCTTGGCACCTAGGTGTCCTAACAAGCCTACTGGCGTAAAAATGCTGCCGAGCAGCGACTACGGCCTCATGGAAACTGCTACACGCCTCTGCTTCTGCATAGCATTTCAGGGCTTTACCTCGAGGCAAGTTCTCACGTTGCTTGCCCTGTGAGCGATACAGCATGTTAGGATGCTGTATTTCTCCTTGAATAGAGTGACTTCAGGAACGAGGTCCTCGATAAATTCTAAGCAGAGTGTTTTCTCAGGGCAGCTCAGACGAGGGCAATGTCGAAGACTTCCAGGGCATGTTGGACTGCCTAGAAATGTGGTTCTGATACTTTTCGAGTGCTCTGGAAATGTAGCTCTCCTGAAGTAACGTAGAGTGTGTTGCCCGAGACTCGGCAGACACAGAGGGCCTCCGAGGGACGTATGGGACTCAATGCTGCTCAGCAGGCCCACAGGGGTGTGGAGGGAGTCAGTGATCTTGGAACCAAAATGATGCTCACCCGAGAGACCTAGGAGTCCTGAAAAGGGTACTTCCTTTAAAATAAAGCAGAACCTCCACTAAGAGCTCTTGGAAAGAGCTGCATGCCTCCCCTTCTGCAGGGCTACTCAGGGCCTTACCTCGAGGCAAGGACTCACGTGGAGATTCCCTTTAGCTCTAGAGCTTGGCAAGGTGAGCCCCACCCCGGCCAATGAAGCTCCGTGTGTACCCAGAGAAAACTCATTTTCTTCCCAGACCCATGCCTACAGTGGCCAGAGGCCTGTCAACAGCAGAGAATTTCAGAGAGCTTCATGGCAGCAAGAATGGATCTTTCCAAATGGAAAGCAAGGTTAGTACCATCACGCCCCTATTTCCATGGGCACAGGCAGCATATATCTCTGTGGTTTTTAACAAGTCAAAAGGGACACAGAGTACATACTGGTTGCTTCCCTGAATCAACTTCTCGAGGCAGGGTGTTCTGCATCTAGTGAACGGTTTCACCAACGAACGCCGTAGCCAGGCCTCTGGGACCGTGCCTCTTCAAAAGCCTGCCGTGCTACAGGAAAAACTGTGCTTTAGTTGCAAAAGAACGCAAGCCGTCTTTCTCCTGTAGGCAGGGTGACTTCAGGTAGGAGGTCCTGATTGGAAAGAGAAGCCTAGTGTTTTTCTCTGTGCAGCTCAGACTAGGGAATGAGTGCCATTTCCACGGCATGTTAGACCTTGCTTGAACGTTGCTCTTGAACCTGTGCGAGTGCTGTGAATCAAGATATCACAAGAAAGAGTGCAGTGTGTTGCCCATGACTCAGCAGACACAGACGACCTCCGAGGGACCAATGGGCCTCGTTATTGCTCAGCAGGCCTACAGGGGTGTGGAGGTACTCTGAGATCTGGGAACAACAGTGATGCTCACCAGAGGGCGTGAGGAGTCCTGAAAAGGGTACTTCCTTTAAAGTAAAGCACAACAGCGACTAAGAGCTCATGGAAAGAGCTGCATGCCTCCCTTTCTGCAAGGGTACTCAGGTCCTTACCTCGAGGCAAGGACTCACGTGGAGATTCCCTTTAGCTCTAGAGCATGGCAAGGTGCGCCCCACCCCGGCCAATGAAGCTCCGTGTGTGGCCAGAGAAAACTCATTTTCTTCCCAGACCCATGCCTACAGTGACCAGGGGCCTGTCAACACCAGAGAATTTCTGGGAACTTCACGGCAGCAAGAATGGAGGTTTCCAAATGGAAAGCAAGGTTAGTCCCATCATGCCCCCATTTCCATGGGCACAGCCAGCATACATCTCTGTGGTTTTTAACAAGTCAAATGAGACACAGAGTACACACTGGTTGCTTCCCTCAGTCAACTTCTCGAGGCAGGGTGTTCTGCAACTAGTAAACGGCCTCACCCAGGAAAGCCCTAGCTAGGCCTCCTGGCCCGTGCCTCTTCAAATGCCTGCCGTGCTACAGGAAATACTGTGCTTTAGTTGCAATAGGAACGTAGCCGTCTTTCTCTAGGAGGCAAGGTGACTTCAGCTAGGAGGTCCTGGATGGAAGGAGAAGGCTAGTGTTTTTCTCTGTGCAGCTCAAACTAGGGAAGGAGTGAGACTTCCACGGAAAGTTGGAACTTGCTAGAACCGTGCTCGTGAATCTGTGCGATTGCTGGCTAAATCAAGATGTACCAGTAAGAGTGCACTGTGTTGCCCTACCTTCGGCATACACACTGTGATTCGGAAAGCTCCTGGCCTGGATATTGCTTAGAAGGGCCAGGGGAGCCAGAGGGTACTCA
Organism: Eschrichtius robustus; assembly: GCF_028021215.1. NCBI lineage: Eukaryota > Metazoa > Chordata > Mammalia > Artiodactyla > Eschrichtiidae > Eschrichtius > Eschrichtius robustus. The sequence continues at coordinate 100,608,138 of NC_090832.1, forward strand.
GTGTTCTTGCAGGCAATAGATATTCCAGGCTTGGCACCTAGGTGTCCTAACAAGCCTACTGGCGTAAAAATGCTGCCGAGCAGCGACTACGGCCTCATGGAAACTGCTACACGCCTCTGCTTCTGCATAGCATTTCAGGGCTTTACCTCGAGGCAAGTTCTCACGTTGCTTGCCCTGGGAGCGATACAGCATGTTAGGATGCTGTATTTCTCCTTGAATAGAGTGACTTCAGGAACGAGGTCCTCGATAAATTCTAAGCAGAGTGTTTTCTCAGGGCAGCTCAGACGAGGGCAATGTCGAAGACTTCCAGGGCATGTTGGACTGCCTAGAAATGTGGTTCTGATGCTGTTCGAGTGCTCTGGAAATGTAGCTCTCCTGAAGTAACGTAGAGTGTGTTGCCCGAGACTCGGCAGACACAGAGGGCCTCCGAGGGACGTATGGGACTCAATGCTGCTCAGCAGGCCCACAGGGGTGTGGAGGGAGTCAGTGATCTTGGAACCAAAATGATGCTCACCCGAGGGGCCTAGGAGTCCTGAAAAGGGTACTTCCTTTAAAATAAAGCAGAACCTCCACTAAGAGCTCATGGAAAGAGCTGCATGCCTCCCTTTCTGCAGGGCTACTCAGGGCCTTACCTCGAGGCAAGGACTCACGTGGAGATTCCCTTTAGCTCTAGAGCATGGCAAGGTGCGCCCCACCCCGGCCAATGAAGCTCCGTGTGTGGCCAGAGAAAACTCATTTTCTTCCCAGACCCATGCCTACAGTGACCAGGGGCCTGTCAACAGCAGAGAATTTCTGGGAACTACACGGCACCAAGAATGGAGGTTTCCAAATGGAAAGCAAGGTTAGTCCCATCATGCCCCCATTTCCATGGGCACAGCCAGGATACATCTCTGTGGTTTTTAACAAGTCAAATGAGATACAGAGTACACACTGGTTGCTTCCCTCAGTCAACATCTCGAGGCAGGGTGTTCTGCAACTAGTAAACGGCCTCACCCAGGAAAGCCCTAGCTAGGCCTCCTGGCCCGTGCCTCTTCAAATGCCTGCCGTGCTACAGGAAATACTGTGCTTTAGTTGCAATAGGAACGTAGCCGTCTTTCTCTAGGAGGCAAGGTGACTTCAGCTAGGAGGTCCTGGATGGATGGAGAAGGCTAGTGTTTTTCTCTGTGCAGCTCAAACTAGGGAAGGAGTGAGACTTCCACGGCAAGTTGGAACTTGCTAGAACCGTGCTCGTGAATCTGTGCGATTGCTGGCTAAATCAGGATGTACCAGTAAGAGTGCACTGTGTTACCCTACCTTCGGCATACACACTGTGATTCGGAAAGCTCCTGGCCTGGATATTGCTTAGAAGGGCCAGGGGAGCCTGAGGGTACTCAGTGTTCTTGCAGGCAATAGATATTCCAGGCTTGGCACCTAGGTGTCCTAACAAGCCTACTGGCGTAAAAATGCTGCCGAGCAGCGACTACGGCCTCATGGAAACTGCTACACGCCTCTGCTTCTGCATAGCATTTCAGGGCTTTACCTCGAGGCAAGTTCTCACGTTGCTTGCCCTGTGAGCGATACAGCATGTTAGGATGCTGTATTTCTCCTTGAATAGAGTGACTTCAGGAACGAGGTCCTCGATAAATTCTAAGCAGAGTGTTTTCTCAGGGCAGCTCAGACGAGGGCAAGGTCGAAGACTTCCAGGGCATGTTGGACTGCCTAGAAATGTGGTTCTGATGCTTTTCGAGTGCTCTGGAAATGTAGCTCTCCTGAAGTAACGTAGAGTGTGTTGCCCGAGACTCGGCAGACACAGAGGGCCTCCGAGGGACGTATGGGACTCAATGCTGCTCAGCAGGCCCACAGGGGTGTGGAGGGAGTCAGTGATCTTGGAACCAAAATGATGCTCACCCGAGAGACCTAGGAGTCCTGAAAAGGGTACTTCCTTTAAAATAAAGCAGAACCTCCACTAAGAGCTCTTAGAAAGAGCTGCATGCCTCCCCTTCTGCAGGGCTACTCAGGGCCTTACCTCGAGGCAAGGACTCACGTGGAGATTCCCTTTAGCTCTAGAGCATGGCAAGGTGAGCCCCACCCCGGCCAATGAAGCTCCGTGTGTACCCAGAGAAAACTCATTTTCTTACCAGACCCATGCCTACAGTGGCCAGAGGCCTGTCAACAGCAGAGAATTTCAGAGAGCTTCATGGCAGCAAGAATGGATCTTTCCAAATGGAAAGCAAGGTTAGTACCACCACGCCCCTATTTCCATGGGCACAGGCAGCATATATCTCTGTGGTTTTTAACAAGTCAAAAGGGACACAGAGTACATACTGGTTGCTTCCCTGAATCAACTTCTCGAGGCAGGGTGTTCTGCATCTAGTGAACGGTTTCACCAACGAACGCCGTAGCCAGGCCTCTGGGACCGTGCCTCTTCAAAAGCCTGCAGTGCTACAGGAAAAACTGTGCTTTAGTTGCAAAAGAATGCAAGCCGTCTTTCTCCTGTATGCAGGGTGACTTCATGTAGGAGGTCCTGATTGGAAGGAGAAGCCTAGTGTTTTTCTCTGTGCAGCTCAGACTAGGGAATGAGTGCCATTTCCACGGCATGTTAGACCTTGCTTGAACGTTGCTCTTGAACCTGTGCGAGTGCTGTGAATCAAGATATCACAAGAAAGAGTGCAGTGTGTTGCCCATGACTCAGCAGACACAGACGACCTCCGAGGGACCAATGGGCCTCGTTATTGCTCAGCAGGCCTACAGGGGTGTGGAGGTACTCTGAGATCTTGGAACAACAGTGATGCTCACCAGAGGGCGCGAGGAGTCCTGAAAAGGGTACTTCCTTTAAAGTAAAGCACAACAGCGACTAAGAGCTCATGGAAAGAGCTGCATGCCTCCCTTTCTGCAAGGGTACTCAGGTCCTTACCTCGAGGCAAGGACTCACGTGGAGATTCCCTTTAGCTCTAGAGCATGGCAAGGTGCGCCCCACCCCGGCCAATGAAGCTCCGTGTGTGGCCAGAGAAAACTCATTTTCTTCCCAGACCCATGCCTACAGTGACCAGGGGCCTGTCAACAGCAGAGAATTTCTGAGAACTTCACGGCAGCAAGAATGGAGGTTTCCAAATGGAAAGCAAGGTTAGTCCCATCATGCCCCCATTTCCATGGGCACAGCCAGCATACATCTCTGTGGTTTTTAACAAGTCAAATGAGACACAGAGTACACACTGGTTGCTTCCCTCAGTCAACTTCTCGAGGCAGGGTGTTCTGCAACTAGTAAACGGCCTCACCCAGGAAAGCCCTAGCTAGGCCTCCTGGCCTGTGCCTCTTCAAATGCCTGCCGTGCTACAGGAAATACTGTGCTTTAGTTGCAATAGGAACGTAGCCGTCTTTCTCTAGGAGGCAAGGTGACTTCAGCTAGGAGGTCCTGGATGGAAGGAGAAGGCTAGTGTTTTTCTCTGTGCAGCTCAAACTAGGGAAGGAGTGAGACTTCCACGGCAAGTTGGAACTTGCTAGAACCGTGCTCGTGAATCTGTGCGATTGCTGGCTAAATCAAGATGTACCAGTAAGAGTGCACTGTGTTACCCTACCTTCGGCATACACACTGTGATTCGGAAAGCTCCTGGCCTGGATATTGCTTAGAAGGGCCAGGGGAGCCAGAGGGTACTCAGTGTTCTTGCAGGCAATAGATATTCCAGGCTTGGCACCTAGGTGTCCTAACAAGCCTACTGGCGTAAAAATGCTGCCGAGCAGCGACTACGGCCTCATGGAAACTGCTACACGCCTCTGCTTCTGCATAGCATTTCAGGGCTTTACCTCGAGGCAAGTTCTCACGTTGCTTGCCCTGTGAGCGATACAGCATGTTAGGATGCTGTATTTCTCCTTGAATAGAGTGACTTCAGGAACGAGGTCCTCGATAAATTCTAAGCAGAGTGTTTTCTCAGGGCAGCTCAGACGAGGGCAATGTCGAAGACTTCCAGGGCATGTTGGACTGCCTAGAAATGTGGTTCTGATGCTGTTCGAGTGCTCTGGAAATGTAGCTCTCCTGAAGTAACGTAGAGTGTGTTGCCCGAGACTCGGCAGACACAGAGGGCCTCCGAGGGACGTATGGGACTCAATGCTGCTCAGCAGGCCCACAGGGGTATGGAGGGAGTCAGAGATCTTGGAACCAAAATGATGCTCACCCGAGGGGCCTAGGAGTCCTGAAAAGGGTACTTCCTTTAAAATAAAGCAGAACCTCCACTAAGAGCTCATGGAAAGAGCTGCATGCCTCCCTTTCTGCAGGGCTACTCAGGGCCTTACCTCGAGGCAAGGACTCACGTGGAGATTCCCTTTAGCTCTAGAGCATGGCAAGGTGCGCCCCACCCCGGCCAATGAAGCTCCGTGTTTGGCCAGAGAAAACTCATTTTCTTCCCAGACCCATGCCTACAGTGACCAGGGGCCTGTCAACAGCAGAGAATTTCTGGGAACTACACGGCACCAAGAATGGAGGTTTCCAAATGGAAAGCAAGGTTAGTCCCATCATGCCCCCATTTCCATGGGCACAGCCAGCATACATCTCTGTGGTTTTTAACAAGTCAAATGAGATACAGAATACACACTGGTTGCTTCCCTCAGTCAACTTCTCGAGCCAGGGTGTTCTGCAACTAGTAAACGGCCTCACCCAGGAAAGCCCTAGCTAGGCCTCCTGGCCCGTGCCTCTTCAAATGCCTGCCGTGCTACAGGAAATACTGTGCTTTAGTTGCAATAGGAACGTAGCCGTCTTTCTCTAGGAGGCAAGGTGACTTCAGCTAGGAGGTCCTGGATGGATGGAGAAGGCTAGTGTTTTTCTCTGTGCAGCTCAAACTAGGGAAGGAGTGAGACTTCCACGGCAAGTTGGAACTTGCTAGAACCGTGCTCGTGAATCTGTGCGATTGCTGGCTAAATCAGGATGTACCAGTAAGAGTGCACTGTGTTACCCTACCTTCGGCATACACACTGTGATTCGGAAAGCTCCTGGCCTGGATATTGCTTAGAAGGGCCAGGGGAGCCTGAGGGTACTCAGTGTTCTTGCAGGCAATAGATATTCCAGGCTTGGCACCTAGGTGTCCTAACAAGCCTACTGGCGTAAAAATGCTGCCGAGCAGCGACTACGGCCTCATGGAAACTGCTACACGCCTCTGCTTCTGCATAGCATTTCAGGGCTTTACCTCGAGGCAAGTTCTCACGTTGCTTGCCCTGTGAGCGATACAGCATGTTAGGATGCTGTATTTCTCCTTGAATAGAGTGAATTCAGGAACGAGGTCCTCGATAAATTCTAAGCAGAGTGTTTTCTCAGGGCAGCTCAGACGAGGGCAATGTCGAAGACTTCCAGGGCATGTTGGACTGCCTAGAAATGTGGTTCTGATGCTGTTCGAGTGCTCTGGAAATGTAGCTCTCCTGAAGTAACGTAGACTGTGTTGCCCGAGACTCGGCAGACACAGAGGGCCTCCGAGGGACGTATGGGACTCAATGCTGCTCAGCAGGCCCACAGGGGTGTGGAGGGAGTCAGTGATCTTGGAACCAAAATGATGCTCACCCGAGAGACCTAGGAGTCCTGAAAAGGGTACTTCCTTTAAAATAAAGCAGAACCTCCACTAAGAGCTCTTGGAAAGAGCTGCATGCCTCCCTTTCTGCAGGGCTACTCAGGGCCTTACCTCGAGGCAAGGACTCACGTGGAGATTCCCTTTAGCTCTAGAGCATGGCAAGGTGAGCCCCACCCCGGCCAATGAAGCTCCGTGTGTACCCAGAGAAAACTCATTTTCTTACCAGACCCATGCCTACAGTGGCCAGAGGCCTGTCAACAGCAGAGAATTTCAGAGAGCTTCATGGCAGCAAGAATGGATCTTTCCAAATGGAAAGCAAGGTTAGTACCATCACGCCCCTATTTCCATGGGCACAGGCAGCATATATCTCTGTGGTTTTTAACAAGTCAAAAGGGACACAGAGTACATACTGGTTGCTTCCCTGAGTCAACTTCTCGAGGCAGGGTGTTCTGCATCTAGTGAAAGGTTTCACCAACGAACGCCGTAGCCAGGCCTCTGGGACCGTGCCTCTTCAAAAGCCTGCAGTGCTACAGGAAAAACTGTGCTTTAGTTGCAAAAGAACGCAAGCCGTCTTTCTCCTGTAGGCAGGGTGACTTCAGGTAGGAGGTCCTGATTGGAAGGAGAAGCCTAGTGTTTTTCTCTGTGCAGCTCAGACTAGGGAATGAGTGCCATTTCCACGGCATGTTAGACCTTGCTTGAACGTTGCTCTTGAACCTGTGCGAGTGCTGTGAATCAAGATATCACAAGAAAGAGTGCAGTGTGTTGCCCATGACTCAGCAGACACAGACGACCTCCGAGGGACCAATGGGCCTCGTTATTGCTCAGCAGGCCTACAGGGGTGTGGAGGTACTCTGAGATCTTGGAACAACAGTGATGCTCACCAGAGGGCGCGAGGAGTCCTGAAAAGGGTACTTCCTTTAAAGTAAAGCACAACAGCGACTAAGAGCTCATGGAAAGAGCTGCATGCCTCCCTTTCTGCAAGGGTACTCAGGTCCTTACCTCGAGGCAAGGACTCACGTGGAGATTCCCTTTAGCTCTAGAGCATGGCAAGGTGCGCCCCACCCCGGCCAATGAAGCTCCGTGTGTGGCCAGAGAAAACTCATTTTCTTCCCAGACCCATGCCTACAGTGACCAGGGGCCTGTCAACAGCAGAGAATTTCTGAGAACTTCACGGCAGCAAGAATGGAGGTTTCCAAATGGAAAGCAAGGTTAGTCCCATCATGCCCCCATTTCCATGGGCACAGCCAGCATACATCTCTGTGGTTTTTAACAAGTCAAATGAGACACAGAGTACACACTGGTTGCTTCCCTCAGTCAATTTCTCGAGGCAGGGTGTTCTGCAACTAGTAAACGGCCTCACCCAGGAAAGCCCTAGCTAGGCCTCCTGGCCCATGCCTCTTCAAATGCCTGCCGTGCTACAGGAAATACTGTGCTTTAGTTGCAATAGGAACGTAGCCGTCTTTCTCTAGGAGGCAAGGTGACTTCAGCTAGGAGGTCCTGGATGGATGGAGAAGGCTAGTGTTTTTCTCTGTGCAGCTCAAACTAGGGAAGGAGTGAGACTTCCACGGCAAGTTGGAACTTGCTAGAACCGTGCTCGTGAATCTGTACGATTGCTGGCTAAATCAAGATGTACCAGTAAGAGTGCACTGTGTTACCCTACCTTCGGCATACACACTGTGATTCGGAAAGCTCCTGGCCTGGATATTGCTTAGAAGGGCCAGGGGAGCCAGAGGGTACTCAGTGTTCTTGCAGGCAATAGATATTCCAGGCTTGGCACCTAGGTGTCCTAACAAGCCTACTGGCGTAAAAATGCTGCCGAGCAGCGACTACGGCCTCATGGAAACTGCTACACGCCTCTGCTTCTGCATAGCATTTCAGGGCTTTACCTCGAGGCAAGTTCTCACGTTGCTTGCCCTGTGAGCGATACAGCATGTTAGGATGCTGTATTTCTCCTTGAATAGAGTGACTTCAGGAACGAGGTCCTCGATAAATTCTAAGCAGAGTGTTTTCTCAGGGCAGCTCAGACGAGGGCAATGTCGAAGACTTCCAGGGCATGTTGGACTGCCTAGAAATGTGGTTCTGATGCTGTTCGAGTGCTCTGGAAATGTAGCTCTCCTGAAGTAACGTAGAGTGTGTTGCCCGAGACTTGGCAGACACAGAGGGCCTTCGAGGGACGTATGGGACTCAATGCTGCTCAGCAGGCCCACAGGGGTGTGGAGGGAGTCAGTGATCTTGGAACCAAAATGATGCTCACCCGAGGGGCCTAGGAGTCCTGAAAAGGGTACTTCCTTTAAAATAAAGCAGAACCTCCACTAAGAGCTCATGGAAAGAGCTGCATGCCTCCCTTTCTGCAGGGCTACTCAGGGCCTTACCTCGAGGCAAGGACTCACGTGGAGATTCCCTTTAGCTCTAGAGCATGGCAAGGTGCGCCCCACCCCGGCCAATGAAGCTCCGTGTGTGGCCAGAGAAAACTCATTTTCTTCGCAGACCCATGCCTACAGTGACCAGGGGCCTGTCAACAGCAGAGAATTTCTGAGAACTTCACGGCAGCAAGAATGGAGGTTTCCAAATGGAAAGCAAGGTTAGTCCCATCATGCCCCCATTTCCATGGGCACAGCCAGCAAACATCTCTGTGGTTTTTAACAAGTCAAATGAGACACAGAGTACACACTGGTTGCTTCCCTCAGTCAACTTCTCGAGGCAGGGTGTTCTGCAACTAGTAAACGGCCTCACCTAGGAAAGCCCTAGCTAGGCCTCCAGGCCCGTGCCTCTTCAAATGCCTGCCGTGCTACAAGAAATACTGTGCTTTAGTTGCAATAGGAACGTAGCCGTCTTTCTCTAGGAGGCAAGGTGACTTCAGCTAGGAGGTCCTGGATGGATGGAGAAGGCTAGTGTTTTTCTCTGTGCAGCTCAAACTAGGGAAGGAGTGAGACTTCCACGGCAAGTTGGAACTTGCTAGAACCGTGCTCGTGAATCTGTGCGATTGCTGGCTAAATCAAGATGTAACAGTAAGAGTGCACTGTGTTACCCTACCTTCGGCATACACACTGTGATTCGGAAAGCTCCTGGCCTGGATATTGCTTAGAAGGGCCAGGGGAGCCTGAGGGTACTCAGTGTTCTTGCAGGCAATAGATATTCCAGGCTTGGCACCTAGGTGTCCTAACAAGCCTACTGGCGTAAAAATGCTGCCGAGCAGCGACTACGGCCTCATGGAAACTGCTACACGCCTCTGCTTCTGCATAGCATTTCAGGGCTTTACCTCGAGGCAAGTTCTCACGTTGCTTGCCCTGGGAGCGATACAGCATGTTAGGATGCTGTATTTCTCCTTGAATAGAGTGACTTCAGGAACGAGGTCCTCGATAAATTCTAAGCAGAGTGTTTTCTCAGGGCAGCTCAGACGAGGGCAATGTCGAAGACTTCCAGGGCATGTTGGACTGCCTAGAAATGTGGTTCTGATGCTGTTCGAGTGCTCTGGAAATGTAGCTCTCCTGAAGTAACGTAGAGTGTGTTGCCCGAGACTTGGCAGACACAGAGGGCCTTCGAGGGACGTATGGGACTCAATGCTGCTCAGCAGGCCCACAGGGGTGTGGAGGGAGTCAGTGATCTTGGAACCAAAATGATGCTCACCCGAGGGGCCTAGGAGTCCTGAAAAGGGTACTTCCTTTAAAATAAAGCAGAACCTCCACTAAGAGCTCATGGAAAGAGCTGCATGCCTCCCTTTCTGCAGGGCTACTCAGGGCCTTACCTCGAGGCAAGGACTCACGTGGAGATTCCCTTTAGCTCTAGAGCATGGCAAGGTGCGCCCCACCCCGGCCAATGAAGCTCCGTGTGTGGCCAGAGAAAACTCATTTTCTTCCCAGACCCATGCCTACAGTGACCAGGGGCCTGTCAACAGCAGAGAATTTCTGAGAACTTCACGGCAGCAAGAATGGAGGTTTCCAAATGGAAAGCAAGGTTAGTCCCATCATGCCCCCATTTCCATGGGCACAGCCAGCAAACATCTCTGTGGTTTTTAACAAGTCAAATGAGACACAGAGTACACACTGGTTGCTTCCCTCAGTCAACTTCTCGAGGCAGGGTGTTCTGCAACTAGTAAACGGCCTCACCCAGGAAAGCCCTAGCTAGGCCTCCAGGCCCGTGCCTCTTCAAATGCCTGCCGTGCTACAGGAAATACTGTGCTTTAGTTGCAATAGGAACGTAGCCGTCTTTCTCTAGGAGGCAAGGTGACTTCAGCTAGGAGGTCCTGGATGGATGGAGAAGGCTAGTGTTTTTCTCTGTGCAGCTCAAACTAGGGAAGGAGTGAGACTTCCACGGCAAGTTGGAACTTGCTAGAACCGTGCTCGTGAATCTGTGCGATTGCTGGCTAAATCAAGATGTAACAGTAAGAGTGCACTGTGTTACCCTACCTTCGGCATACACACTGTGATTCGGAAAGCTCCTGGCCTGGATATTGCTTAGAAGGGCCAGGGGAGCCTGAGGGTACTCAGTGTTCTTGAAGGCAATAGATATTCCAGGCTTGGCACCTAGGTGTCCTAACAAGCCTACTGGCGTAAAAATGCTGCCGAGCAGCGACTACGGCCTCATGGAAACTGCTACACGCCTCTGCTTCTGCATAGCATTTCAGGGCTTTACCTCGAGGCAAGTTCTCACGTTGCTTGCCCTGGGAGCGATACAGCATGTTAGGATGCTGTATTTCTCCTTGAATAGAGTGACTTCAGGAACGAGGTCCTCGATAAATTCTAAGCAGAGTGTTTTCTCAGGGCAGCTCAGACGAGGGCAATGTCGAAGACTTCCAGGGCATGTTGGACTGCCTAGAAATGTGGTTCTGATGCTGTTCGAGTGCTCTGGAAATGTAGCTCTCCTGAAGTAACGTAGAGTGTGTTGCCCGAGACTCGGCAGACACAGAGGGCCTCCGAGGGACGTATGGGACTCAATGCTGCTCAGCAGGCCCACAGGGATGTGGAGGGAGTCAGTGATCTTGGAACCAAAATGATGCTCACCCGAGAGACCTAGGAGTCCTGAAAAGGGTACTTCCTTTAAAATAAAGCAGAACCTCCACTAAGAGCTCTTGGAAAGAGCTGCATGCCTCCCTATCTGCAGGGCTACTCAGGGCCTTACCTCGAGGCAAGGACTCACGTGGAGATTCCCTTTAGCTCTAGAGCATGGCAAGGTGAGCCCCACCCCGGCCAATGAAGCTCCGTGTGTACCCAGAGAAAACTCATTTTCTTACCAGACCCATGCCTACAGTGGCCACAGGCCTGTCAACAGCAGAGAATTTCAGGGAGCTTCATGGCAGCAAGAATGGATCTTTCCAAATGGAAAGCAAGGTTAGTACCATCACGCCCCTATTTCCATGGGCACAGGCAGCATATATCTCTGTGGTTTTTAACAAGTCAAAAGGGACACAGAGTACATACTGGTTGCTTCCCTGAATCAACTTCTCGAGGCAGGGTGTTCTGCATCTAGTGAACGGTTTCACCAACGAACGCCGTAGCCAGGCCTCTGGGACCGTGCCTCTTCAAAAGCCTGCAGTGCTACAGGAAAAACTGTGCTTTAGTTGCAAAAGAACGCAAGCCGTCTTTCTCCTGTAGGCAGGGTGACTTCAGGTAGGAGGTCCTGATTGGAAGGAGAAGCCTAGTGTTTTTCTCTGTGCAGCTCAGACTAGGGAATGAGTGCCATTTCCACGGCATGTTAGACCTTACTTGAACGTTGCTCTTGAACCTGTGCGAGTGCTGTGAATCAAGATATCACAAGAAAGAGTGCAGTGTGTTGCCCATGACTCAGCAGACACAGACGACCTCCGAGGGACCAATGGGCCTCGTTATTGCTCAGCAGGCCTACAGGGGTGTGGAGGTACTCTGAGATCTTGGAACAACAGTGATGCTCACCAGAGGGCGCGAGGAGTCCTGAAAAGGGTACTTCCTTTAAAGTAAAGCACAACAGCGACTAAGAGCTCATGGAAAGAGCTGCATGCCTCCCTTTCTGCAAGGGTACTCAGGTCCTTACCTCGAGGCAAGGACTCACGTGGAGATTCCCTTTAGCTCTAGAGCATGGCAAGGTGCGCCCCACCCCGGCCAATGAAGCTCCGTGTGTGGCCAGAGAAAACTCATTTTCTTCCCAGACCCATGCCTACAGTGACCAGGGGCCTGTCAACAGCAGAGAATTTCTGAGAACTTCACGGCAGCAAGAATGGAGGTTTCCAAATGGAAAGCAAGGTTAGTCCCATCATGCCCCCATTTCCATGGGCACAGCCAGCAAACATCTCTGTGGTTTTTAACAAGTCAAATGAGACACAGAGTACACACTGGTTGCTTCCCTCAGTCAACTTCTCGAGGCAGGGTGTTCTGCAACTAGTAAACGGCCTCACCCAGGAAAGCCCTAGCTAGGCCTCCAGGCCCGTGCCTCTTCAAATGCCTGCCGTGCTACAGGAAATACTGTGCTTTAGTTGCAATAGGAACGTAGCCGTCTTTCTCTAGGAGGCAAGGTGACTTCAGCTAGGAGGTCCTGGATGGATGGAGAAGGCTAGTGTTTTTCTCTGTGCAGCTCAAACTAGGGAAGGAGTGAGACTTCCACGGCAAGTTGGAACTTGCTAGAACCGTGCTCGTGAATCTGTGCGATTGCTGGCTAAATCAAGATGTAACAGTAAGAGTGCACTGTGTTACCCTACCTTCGGCATACACACTGTGATTCGGAAAGCTCCTGGCCTGGATATTGCTTAGAAGGGCCAGGGGAGCCTGAGGGTACTCAGTGTTCTTGCAGGCAATAGATATTCCAGGCTTGGCACCTAGGTGTCCTAACAAGCCTACTGGCGTAAAAATGCTGCCGAGCAGCGACTACGGCCTCATGGAAACTGCTACACGCCTCTGCTTCTGCATAGCATTTCAGGGCTTTACCTCGAGGCAAGTTCTCACGTTGCTTGCCCTGGGAGCGATACAGCATGTTAGGATGCTGTATTTCTCCTTGAATAGAGTGACTTCAGGAACGAGGTCCTCGATAAATTCTAAGCAGAGTGTTTTCTCAGGGCAGCTCAGACGAGGGCAATGTCGAAGACTTCCAGGGCATGTTGGACTGCCTAGAAATGTGGTTCTGATGCTGTTCGAGTGCTCTGGAAATGTAGCTCTCCTGAAGTAACGTAGAGTGTGTTGCCCGAGACTCGGCAGACACAGAGGGCCTCCGAGGGACGTATGGGACTCAATGCTGCTCAGCAGGCCCACAGGGATGTGGAGGGAGTCAGTGATCTTGGAACCAAAATGATGCTCACCCGAGAGACCTAGGAGTCCTGAAAAGGGTACTTCCTTTAAAATAAAGCAGAACCTCCACTAAGAGCTCTTGGAAAGAGCTGCATGCCTCCCTATCTGCAGGGCTACTCAGGGCCTTACCTCGAGGCAAGGACTCACGTGGAGATTCCCTTTAGCTCTAGAGCATGGCAAGGTGAGCCCCACCCCGGCCAATGAAGCTCCGTGTGTACCCAGAGAAAACTCATTTTCTTACCAGACCCATGCCTACAGTGGCCACAGGCCTGTCAACAGCAGAGAATTTCAGGGAGCTTCATGGCAGCAAGAATGGATCTTTCCAAATGGAAAGCAAGGTTAGTACCATCACGCCCCTATTTCCATGGGCACAGGCAGCATATATCTCTGTGGTTTTTAACAAGTCAAAAGGGACACAGAGTACATACTGGTTGCTTCCCTGAATCAACTTCTCGAGGCAGGGTGTTCTGCATCTAGTGAACGGTTTCACCAACGAACGCCGTAGCCAGGCCTCTGGGACCGTGCCTCTTCAAAAGCCTGCAGTGCTACAGGAAAAACTGTGCTTTAGTTGCAAAAGAACGCAAGCCGTCTTTCTCCTGTAGGCAGGGTGACTTCAGGTAGGAGGTCCTGATTGGAAGGAGAAGCCTAGTGTTTTTCTCTGTGCAGCTCAGACTAGGGAATGAGTGCCATTTCCACGGCATGTTAGACCTTACTTGAACGTTGCTCTTGAACCTGTGCGAGTGCTGTGAATCAAGATATCACAAGAAAGAGTGCAGTGTGTTGCCCATGACTCAGCAGACACAGACGACCTCCGAGGGACCAATGGGCCTCGTTATTGCTCAGCAGGCCTACAGGGGTGTGGAGGTACTCTGAGATCTTGGAACAACAGTGATGCTCACCAGAGGGCGCGAGGAGTCCTGAAAAGGGTACTTCCTTTAAAGTAAAGCACAACAGCGACTAAGAGCTCATGGAAAGAGCTGCATGCCTCCCTTTCTGCAAGGGTACTCAGGTCCTTACCTCGAGGCAAGGACTCACGTGGAGATTCCCTTTAGCTCTAGAGCATGGCAAGGTGCGCCCCACCCCGGCCAATGAAGCTCCGTGTGTGGCCAGAGAAAACTCATTTTCTTCCCAGACCCATGCCTACAGTGACCAGGGGCCTGTCAACAGCAGAGAATTTCTGAGAACTTCACGGCAGCAAGAATGGAGGTTTCCAAATGGAAAGCAAGGTTAGTCCCATCATGCCCCCATTTCCATGGGCACAGCCAGCAAACATCTCTGTGGTTTTTAACAAGTCAAATGAGACACAGAGTACACACTGGTTGCTTCCCTCAGTCAACTTCTCGAGGCAGGGTGTTCTGCAACTAGTAAACGGCCTCACCCAGGAAAGCCCTAGCTAGGCCTCCAGGCCCGTGCCTCTTCAAATGCCTGCCGTGCTACAGGAAATACTGTGCTTTAGTTGCAATAGGAACGTAGCCGTCTTTCTCTAGGAGGCAAGGTGACTTCAGCTAGGAGGTCCTGGATGGATGGAGAAGGCTAGTGTTTTTCTCTGTGCAGCTCAAACTAGGGAAGGAGTGAGACTTCCACGGCAAGTTGGAACTTGCTAGAACCGTGCTCGTGAATCTGTGCGATTGCTGGCTAAATCAAGATGTAACAGTAAGAGTGCACTGTGTTACCCTACCTTCGGCATACACACTGTGATTCGGAAAGCTCCTGGCCTGGATATTGCTTAGAAGGGCCAGGGGAGCCTGAGGGTACTCAGTGTTCTTGCAGGCAATAGATATTCCAGGCTTGGCACCTAGGTGTCCTAACAAGCCTACTGGCGTAAAAATGCTGCCGAGCAGCGACTACGGCCTCATGGAAACTGCTACACGCCTCTGCTTCTGCATAGCATTTCAGGGCTTTACCTCGAGGCAAGTTCTCACGTTGCTTGCCCTGGGAGCGATACAGCATGTTAGGATGCTGTATTTCTCCTTGAATAGAGTGACTTCAGGAACGAGGTCCTCGATAAATTCTAAGCAGAGTGTTTTCTCAGGGCAGCTCAGACGAGGGCAATGTCGAAGACTTCCAGGGCATGTTGGACTGCCTAGAAATGTGGTTCTGATGCTGTTCGAGTGCTCTGGAAATGTAGCTCTCCTGAAGTAACGTAGAGTGTGTTGCCCGAGACTCGGCAGACACAGAGGGCCTCCGAGGGACGTATGGGACTCAATGCTGCTCAGCAGGCCCACAGGGATGTGGAGGGAGTCAGTGATCTTGGAACCAAAATGATGCTCACCCGAGAGACCTAGGAGTCCTGAAAAGGGTACTTCCTTTAAAATAAAGCAGAACCTCCACTAAGAGCTCTTGGAAAGAGCTGCATGCCTCCCTATCTGCAGGGCTACTCAGGGCCTTACCTCGAGGCAAGGACTCACGTGGAGATTCCCTTTAGCTCTAGAGCATGGCAAGGTGAGCCCCACCCCGGCCAATGAAGCTCCGTGTGTACCCAGAGAAAACTCATTTTCTTACCAGACCCATGCCTACAGTGGCCAGAGGCCTGTCAACAGCAGAGAATTTCAGGGAGCTTCATGGCAGCAAGAATGGATCTTTCCAAATGGAAAGCAAGGTTAGTACCATCACGCCCCTATTTCCATGGGCACAGGCAGCATATATCTCTGTGGTTTTTAACAAGTCAAAAGGGACACAGAGTACATACTGGTTGCTTCCCTGAATCAACTTCTCGAGGCAGGGTGTTCTGCATCTAGTGAACGGTTTCACCAACGAACGCCGTAGCCAGGCCTCTGGGACCGTGCCTCTTCAAAAGCCTGCAGTGCTACAGGAAAAACTGTGCTTTAGTTGCAAAAGAACGCAAGCCGTCTTTCTCCTGTAGGCAGGGTGACTTCAGGTAGGAGGTCCTGATTGGAAGGAGAAGCCTAGTGTTTTTCTCTGTGCAGCTCAGACTAGGGAATGAGTGCCATTTCCACGGCATGTTAGACCTTACTTGAACGTTGCTCTTGAACCTGTGCGAGTGCTGTGAATCAAGATATCACAAGAAAGAGTGCAGTGTGTTGCCCATGACTCAGCAGACACAGACGACCTCCGAGGGACCAATGGGCCTCGTTATTGCTCAGCAGGCCTACAGGGGTGTGGAGGTACTCTGAGATCTTGGAACAACAGTGATGCTCACCAGAGGGCGCGAGGAGTCCTGAAAAGGGTACTTCCTTTAAAGTAAAGCACAACAGCGACTAAGAGCTCATGGAAAGAGCTGCATGCCTCCCTTTCTGCAAGGGTACTCAGGTCCTTACCTCGAGGCAAGGACTCACGTGGAGATTCCCTTTAGCTCTAGAGCATGGCAAGGTGCGCCCCACCCCGGCCAATGAAGCTCCGTGTGTGGCCAGAGAAAACTCATTTTCTTCCCAGACCCATGCCTACAGTGACCAGGGGCCTGTCAACAGCAGAGAATTTCTGAGAACTTCACGGCAGCAAGAATGGATCTTTCCAAATGGAAAGCAAGGTTAGTCCCATCATGCCCCCATTTCCATGGGCACAGCCAGCATACATCTCTGTGGTTTTTAACAAGTCAAATGAGACACAGAGTACACACTGGTTGCTTCCCTCAGTCAACTTCTCGAGGCAGGGTGTTCTGCAACTAGTAAACGGCCTCACCCAGGAAAGCCCTAGCTAGGCCTCCTGGCCCGTGCCTCTTCAAATGCCTGCCGTGCTACAGGAAATACTGTGCTTTAGTTGCAATAGGAACGTAGCCGTCTTTCTCTAGGAGGCAAGGTGACTTCAGCTAGGAGGTCCTGGATGGATGGAGAAGGCTAGTGTTTTTCTCTGTGCAGCTCAAACTAGGGAAGGAGTGAGACTTCCACGGCAAGTTGGAACTTGCTAGAACCGTGCTCGTGAATCTGTGCGATTGCTGGCTAAATCAAGATGTACCAGTAAGAGTGCACTGTGTTGCCCTACCTTCGGCATACACACTGTGATTCGGAAAGCTCCTGGCCTGGATATTGCTTAGAAGGGCCAGGGGAGCCTGAGGGTACTCAGTGTTCTTGCAGGCAATAGATATTCCAGGCTTGGCACCTAGGTGTCCTAACAAGCCTACTGGCGTAAAAATGCTGCCGAGCAGCGACTACGGCCTCATGGAAACTGCTACACGCCTCTGCTTCTGCATAGCATTTCAGGGCTTTACCTCGAGGCAAGTTCTCACGTTGCTTGCCCTGTGAGCGATACAGCATGTTAGGATGCTGTATTTCTCCTTGAATAGAGTGACTTCAGGAACGAGGTCCTCGATAAATTCTAAGCAGAGTGTTTTCTAAGGGCAGCTCAGACGAGGGCAATGTCGAAGACTTCCAGGGCATGTTGGACTGCCTAGAAATGTGGTTCTGATGCTGTTCGAGTGCTCTGGAAATGTAGCTCTCCTGAAGTAACGTAGAGTGTGTTGCCCGAGACTCGGCAGACCCAGAGGGCCTCCGAGGGACGTATGGGACTCAATGCTCCTCAGCAGGCCCAAAGGGGTGTGGAGGGAGTCAGTGATCTTGGAACCAAAATGATGCTCACCCGAGGGGCCTAGGAGTCCTGAAAAGGGTACTTCCTTTAAAATAAAGCAGAACCTCCACTAAGAGCTCATGGAAAGAGCTGCATGCCTCCCTTTCTGCAGGGCTACTCAGGGCCTTACCTCGAGGCAAGGACTCACGTGGAGATTCCCTTTAGCTCTAGAGCATGGCAAGGTGAGCCCCAGCCCGGCGAATGAAGCTCCGTGTGTACCCAGAGAAAACTCATTTTCTTACCAGACCCATGCTTACAGTGGCCAGAGTCCTGTCAACAGCAGAGAATTTCAGGGAGCTTCATGGCAGCAAGAATGGATCTTTCCAAATGGAAAGCAAGGTTAGTACCATCACGCCCCTATTTCCATGGGCACAGGCAGCATATATCTCTGTGGCTTTTAACAAGTCAAAAGGGACACAGAGTACATACTGCTTGCTTCCCTGAATCAACTTCTCGAGGCAGGGTGTTCTGCATCTAGTGAACGGTTTCACCAACGAACGCCGTAGCCAGGCCTCTGGGACCGTGCCTCTTCAAAAGCCTGCAGTGCTACAGGAAAAACTGTGCTTTAGTTGCAAAAGAACGCAAGCCGTCTTTCTCCTGGAGGCAGGGTGACTTCAGGTAGGAGGTCCTGATTGGAAGGAGAAGCCTAGTGTTTTTCTCTGTGCAGCTCAGACTAGGGAATGAGTGCCATTTCCACGGCATGTTAGACCTTGCTTGAACGTTGCTCTTGAACCTGTGCGAGTGCTGAGAATCAAGATATCACAAGAAAGAGTGCAGTGTGTTGCCCATGACTCAGCAGACACAGACGACCTCCGAGGGACCAATGGGCCTCGTTATTGCTCAGCAGGCCTACAGGGGTGTGGAGGTACTCTGAGATCTTGGAACAACAGTGATGCTCACCAGAGGGCGCGAGGAGTCCTGAAAAGGGTACTTCCTTTAAAGTAAAGCACAACAGCGACTAAGAGCTCATGGAAAGAGCTGCATGCCTCCCTTTCTGCAAGGGTACTCAGGTCCTTACCTCGAGGCAAGGACTCACGTGGAGATTCCCTTTAGCTCTAGAGCATGGCAAGGTGCGCCCCACCCCGGCCAATGAAGCTCCGTGTGTGGCCAGAGAAAACTCATTTTCTTCCCAGACCCATGCCTACAGTGACCAGGGGCCTGTCAACAGCAGAGAATTTCTGAGAACTTCACGGCAGCAAGAATGGAGGTTTCCAAATGGAAAGCAAGGTTAGTCCCATCATGCCCCCATTTCCATGGGCACAGCCAGCATACATCTCTGTGGTTTTTAACAAGTCAAATGAGACACAGAGTACACACTGGTTGCTTCCCTCAGTCAACTTCTCGAGGCAGGGTGTTCTGCAACTAGTAAACGGCCTCACCCAGGAAAGCCCTAGCTAGGCCTCCTGGCCCGTGCCTCTTCAAATGCCTGCCGTGCTACAGGAAATACTGTGCTTTAGTTGCAATAGGAACGTAGCCGTCTTTCTCCTGTAGGCAGGTTGACTTCAGCTAGGAGGTCCTGGATGGAAGGAGAAGGCTAGTGTTTTTCTCTGTGCAGCTCAAACTAGGGAAGGAGTGAGACTTCCACGGCAAGTTGGAACTTGCTAGAACCGTGCTCGTCAATCTGTGCGATTGCTGGCTAAATCAAGATGTACCAGTAAGAGTGCACTGTGTTACCCTACCTTCGGCATACACACTGTGATTCGGAAAGCTCCTGGCCTGGATATTGCTTAGAAGGGCCAGGGGAGCCAGAGGGTACTCAGTGTTCTTGCAGGCAATAGATATTCCAGGCTTGGCACCTAGGTGTCCTAACAAGCCTACTGGCGTAAAAATGCTGCCGAGCAGCGACTACGGCCTCATGGAAACTGCTACACGCCTCTGCTTCTGCATAGCATTTCAGGGCTTTACCTCGAGGCAAGTTCTCACGTTGCTTGCCCTGTGAGCGATACAGCATGTTAGGATGCTGTATTTCTCCTTGAATAGAGTGACTTCAGGAACGAGGTCCTCGATCAATTCTAAGCAGAGTGTTTTCTCAGGGCAGCTCAGACGAGGGCAATGTCGAAGACTTCCAGGGCATGTTGGACTGCCTAGAAATGTGGTTCTGATGCTGTTCGAGTGCTCTGGAAATGTAGCTCTCCTGAAGTAACGTAGAGTGTGTTGCCCGAGACTCGGCAGACACAGAGGGCCTCCGAGGGACGTATGGGACTCAATGCTGCTCAGCAGGCCCACAGGGGTGTGGAGGGAGTCAGTGATCTTGGAACCAAAATGATGCTCACCCGAGGGGCCTAGGAGTCCTGAAAAGGGTACTTCCTTTAAAATAAAGCAGAACCTCCACTAAGAGCTCATGGAAAGAGCTGCATGCCTCCCTTTCTGCAGGGCTACTCAGGGCCTTACCTCGAGGCAAGGACTCACGTGGAGATTCCCTTTAGCTCTAGAGCATGGCAAGGTGTGCCCCACCCCGGCCAATGAAGCTCCGTGTGTGGCCAGAGAAAACTCATTTTCTTCCCAGACCCATGCCTACAGTGACCAGGGGCCTGTCAACAGCAGAGAATTTCTGAGAACTTCACGGCAGCAAGAATGGAGGTTTCCAAATGGAAAGCAAGGTTAGTCCCATCATGCCCCCATTTCCATGGGCACAGCCAGCAAACATCTCTGTGGTTTTTAACAAGTCAAATGAGACACAGAGTACACACTGGTTGCTTCCCTCAGTCAACTTCTCGAGGCAGGGTGTTCTGCAACTAGTAAACGGCCTCACCCAGGAAAGCCCTAGCTAGGCCTCCAGGCCCGTGCCTCTTCAAATGCCTGCCGTGCTACAGGAAATACTGTGCTTTAGTTGCAATAGGAACGTAGCCGTCTTTCTCTAGGAGGCAAGGTGACTTCAGCTAGGAGGTCCTGGATGGATGGAGAAGGCTAGTGTTTTTCTCTGTGCAGCTCAAACTAGGGAAGGAGTGAGACTTCCACGGCAAGTTGGAACTTGCTAGAACCGTGCTCGTGAATCTGTGCGATTGCTGGCTAAATCAAGATGTAACAGTAAGAGTGCACTGTGTTACCCTACCTTCGGCATACACACTGTGATTCGGAAAGCTCCTGGCCTGGATATTGCTTAGAAGGGCCAGGGGAGCCTGAGGGTACTCAGTGTTCTTGCAGGCAATAGATATTCCAGGCTTGGCACCTAGGTGTCCTAACAAGCCTACTGGCGTAAAAATGCTGCCGAGCAGCGACTACGGCCTCATGGAAACTGCTACACGCCTCTGCTTCTGCATAGCATTTCAGGGCTTTACCTCGAGGCAAGTTCTCACGTTGCTTGCCCTGGGAGCGATACAGCATGTTAGGATGCTGTATTTCTCCTTGAATAGAGTGACTTCAGGAACGAGGTCCTCGATAAATTCTAAGCAGAGTGTTTTCTCAGGGCAGCTCAGACGAGGGCAATGTCGAAGACTTCCAGGGCATGTTGGACTGCCTAGAAATGTGGTTCTGATGCTGTTCGAGTGCTCTGGAAATGTAGCTCTCCTGAAGTAACGTAGAGTGTGTTGCCCGAGACTCGGCAGACACAGAGGGCCTCCGAGGGACGTATGGGACTCAATGCTGCTCAGCAGGCCCACAGGGATGTGGAGGGAGTCAGTGATCTTGGAACCAAAATGATGCTCACCCGAGAGACCTAGGAGTCCTGAAAAGGGTACTTCCTTTAAAATAAAGCAGAACCTCCACTAAGAGCTCTTGGAAAGAGCTGCATGCCTCCCTATCTGCAGGGCTACTCAGGGCCTTACCTCGAGGCAAGGACTCACGTGGAGATTCCCTTTAGCTCTAGAGCATGGCAAGGTGAGCCCCACCCCGGCCAATGAAGCTCCGTGTGTACCCAGAGAAAACTCATTTTCTTACCAGACCCATGCCTACAGTGGCCAGAGGCCTGTCAACAGCAGAGAATTTCAGGGAGCTTCATGGCAGCAAGAATGGATCTTTCCAAATGGAAAGCAAGGTTAGTACCATCACGCCCCTATTTCCATGGGCACAGGCAGCATATATCTCTGTGGTTTTTAACAAGTCAAAAGGGACACAGAGTACATACTGGTTGCTTCCCTGAATCAACTTCTCGAGGCAGGGTGTTCTGCATCTAGTGAACGGTTTCACCAACGAACGCCGTAGCCAGGCCTCTGGGACCGTGCCTCTTCAAAAGCCTGCAGTGCTACAGGAAAAACTGTGCTTTAGTTGCAAAAGAACGCAAGCCGTCTTTCTCCTGTAGGCAGGGTGACTTCAGGTAGGAGGTCCTGATTGGAAGGAGAAGCCTAGTGTTTTTCTCTGTGCAGCTCAGACTAGGGAATGAGTGCCATTTCCACGGCATGTTAGACCTTACTTGAACGTTGCTCTTGAACCTGTGCGAGTGCTGTGAATCAAGATATCACAAGAAAGAGTGCAGTGTGTTGCCCATGACTCAGCAGACACAGACGACCTCCGAGGGACCAATGGGCCTCGTTATTGCTCAGCAGGCCTACAGGGGTGTGGAGGTACTCTGAGATCTTGGAACAACAGTGATGCTCACCAGAGGGCGCGAGGAGTCCTGAAAAGGGTACTTCCTTTAAAGTAAAGCACAACAGCGACTAAGAGCTCATGGAAAGAGCTGCATGCCTCCCTTTCTGCAAGGGTACTCAGGTCCTTACCTCGAGGCAAGGACTCACGTGGAGATTCCCTTTAGCTCTAGAGCATGGCAAGGTGCGCCCCACCCCGGCCAATGAAGCTCCGTGTGTGGCCAGAGAAAACTCATTTTCTTCCCAGACCCATGCCTACAGTGACCAGGGGCCTGTCAACAGCAGAGAATTTCTGAGAACTTCACGGCAGCAAGAATGGATCTTTCCAAATGGAAAGCAAGGTTAGTCCCATCATGCCCCCATTTCCATGGGCACAGCCAGCATACATCTCTGTGGTTTTTAACAAGTCAAATGAGACACAGAGTACACACTGGTTGCTTCCCTCAGTCAACTTCTCGAGGCAGGGTGTTCTGCAACTAGTAAACGGCCTCACCCAGGAAAGCCCTAGCTAGGCCTCCTGGCCCGTGCCTCTTCAAATGCCTGCCGTGCTACAGGAAATACTGTGCTTTAGTTGCAATAGGAACGTAGCCGTCTTTCTCTAGGAGGCAAGGTGACTTCAGCTAGGAGGTCCTGGATGGATGGAGAAGGCTAGTGTTTTTCTCTGTGCAGCTCAAACTAGGGAAGGAGTGAGACTTCCACGGCAAGTTGGAACTTGCTAGAACCGTGCTCGTGAATCTGTGCGATTGCTGGCTAAATCAAGATGTACCAGTAAGAGTGCACTGTGTTGCCCTACCTTCGGCATACACACTGTGATTCGGAAAGCTCCTGGCCTGGATATTGCTTAGAAGGGCCAGGGGAGCCTGAGGGTACACAGTGTTCTTGCAGGCAATAGATATTCCAGGCTTGGCACCTAGGTGTCCTAACAAGCCTACTGGCGTAAAAATGCTGCCGAGCAGCGACTACGGCCTCATGGAAACTGCTACACGCCTCTGCTTCTGCATAGCATTTCAGGGCTTTACCTCGAGGCAAGTTCTCACGTTGCTTGCCCTGTGAGCGATACAGCATGTTAGGATGCTGTATTTCTCCTTGAATAGAGTGACTTCAGGAACGAGGTCCTCGATAAATTCTAAGCAGAGTGTTTTCTCAGGGCAGCTCAGACGAGGGCAATGTCGAAGACTTCCAGGGCATGTTGGACTGCCTAGAAATGTGGTTCTGATGCTGTTCGAGTGCTCTGGAAATGTAGCTCTCCTGAAGTAACGTAGAGTGTGTTGCCCGAGACTCGGCAGACACAGAGTGCCTCCGAAGGACGTATGGGACTCAATGCTCCTCAGCAGGCCCACAGGGGTGTGGAGGGAGTCAGTGATCTTGGAACCAAAATGATGCTCACCCGAGGGGCCTAGGAGTCCTGAAAAGGGTACTTCCTTTAAAATAAAGCAGAACCTCCACTAAGAGCTCATGGAAAGAGCTGCATGCCTCCCTTTCTGCAGGGCTACTCAGGGCCTTACCTCGAGGCAAGGACTCACGTGGAGATTCCCTTTAGCTCTAGAGCATGGCAAGGTGAGCCCCAGCCCGGCGAATGAAGCTCCGTGTGTACCCAGAGAAAACTCATTTTCTTACCAGACCCATGCTTACAGTGGCCAGAGTCCTGTCAACAGCAGAGAATTTCAGGGAGCTTCATGGCAGCAAGAATGGATCTTTCCAAATGGAAAGCAAGGTTAGTACCATCACGCCCCTATTTCCATGGGCACAGGCAGCATATATCTCTGTGGTTTTTAACAAGTCAAAAGGGACACAGATTACATACTGGTTGCTTCCCTGAATCAACTTCTCGAGGCAGGGTGTTCTGCATCTAGTGAACGGTTTCACCAACGAACGCCGTAGCCAGGCCTCTGGGACCGTGCCTCTTCAAAAGCCTGCAGTGCTACAGGAAAAACTGTGCTTTAGTTGCAAAAGAACGCAAGCCGTCTTTCTCCTGGAGGCAGGGTGACTTCAGGTAGGAGGTCCTGATTGGAAGGAGAAGCCTAGTGTTTTTCTCTGTGCAGCTCAGACTAGGGAATGAGTGCCATTTCCACGGCATGTTAGACCTTG
Organism: Eschrichtius robustus; assembly: GCF_028021215.1. Lineage (NCBI taxonomy): Eukaryota > Metazoa > Chordata > Mammalia > Artiodactyla > Eschrichtiidae > Eschrichtius > Eschrichtius robustus. The sequence continues at coordinate 100,632,045 of NC_090832.1, forward strand.
CTTGAACGTTGCTCTTGAACCTGTGCGAGTGCTGAGAATCAAGATATCACAAGAAAGAGTGCAGTGTGTTGCCCATGACTCAGCAGACACAGACGACCTCCGAGGGACCAATGGGCCTCGTTATTGCTCAGCAGGCCTACAGGGGTGTGGAGGTACTCTGAGATCTTGGAACAACAGTGATGCTCACCAGAGGGCGCGAGGAGTCCTGAAAAGGGTACTTCCTTTAAAGTAAAGCACAACAGCGACTAAGAGCTCATGGAAAGAGCTGCATGCCTCCCTTTCTGCAAGGGTACTCAGGTCCTTACCTCGAGACAAGGACTCACGTGGAGATTCCCTTTAGCTCTAGAGCATGGCAAGGTGCGCCCCACCCCGGCCAATGAAGCTCCGTGTGTGGCCAGAGAAAACTCATTTTCTTCCCAGACCCATGCCTACAGTGACCAGGGGCCTGTCAACAGCAGAGAATTTCTGAGAACTTCACGGCAGCAAGAATGGAGGTTTCCAAATGGAAAGCAAGGTTAGTCCCATCATGCCCCCATTTCCATGGGCACAGCCAGCATACATCTCTGTGGTTTTTAACAAGTCAAATGAGACACAGAGTACACACTGGTTGCTTCCCTCAGTCAACTTCTCGAGGCAGGGTGTTCTGCAACTAGTAAACGGCCTCACCCAGGAAAGCCCTAGCTAGGCCTCCTGGCCCATGCCTCTTCAAATGCCTGCCGTGCTACAGGAAATACTGTGCTTTAGTTGCAATAGGAACGTAGCCGTCTTTCTCCTGTAGGCAGGTTGACTTCAGCTAGGAGGTCCTGGATGGAAGGAGAAGGCTAGTGTTTTTCTCTGTGCAGCTCAAACTAGGGAAGGAGTGAGACTTCCACGGCAAGTTGGAACTTGCTAGAACCGTGCTCGTCAATCTGTGCGATTGCTGGCTAAATCAAGATGTACCAGTAAGAGTGCACTGTGTTACCCTACCTTCGGCATACACACTGTGATTCGGAAAGCTCCTGGCCTGGATATTGCTTAGAAGGGCCAGGGGAGCCAGAGGGTACTCAGTGTTCTTGCAGGCAATAGATATTCCAGGCTTGGCACCTAGGTGTCCTAACAAGCCTACTGGCGTAAAAATGCTGCCGAGCAGCGACTACGGCCTCATGGAAACTGCTACACGCCTCTGCTTCTGCATAGCATTTCAGGGCTTTACCTCGAGGCAAGTTCTCACGTTGCTTGCCCTGTGAGTGATACAGCATGTTAGGATGCTGTATTTCTCCTTGAATAGAGTGACTTCAGGAACGAGGTCCTCGATCAATTCTAAGCAGAGTGTTTTCTCAGGGCAGCTCAGACGAGGGCAATGTCGAAGACTTCCAGGGCATGTTGGACTGCCTAGAAATGTGGTTCTGATGCTGTTCGAGTGCTCTGGAAATGTAGCTCTCCTGAAGTAACGTAGAGTGTGTTGCCCGAGACTCGGCAGACCCAGAGGGCCTCCGAGGGACGTATGGGACTCAATGCTGCTCAGCAGGCCCACAGGGGTGTGGAGGGAGTCAGTGATCTTGGAACCAAAATGATGCTCACCCGAGGGGCCTAGGAGTCCTGAAAAGGGTACTTCCTTTAAAATAAAGCAGAACCTCCACTAAGAGCTCATGGAAAGAGCTGCATGCCTCCCTTTCTGCAGGGCTACTCAGGGCCTTACCTCGAGGCAAGGACTCACGTGGAGATTCCCTTTAGCTCTAGAGCATGGCAAGGTGAGCCCCACCCCGGCCAATGAAGCTCCGTGTGTACCCAGAGAAAACTCATTTTCTTACCAGACCCATGCCTACAGTGGCCAGAGGCCTGTCAACAGCAGAGAATTTCAGAGAGCTTCATGGCAGCAAGAATGGATCTTTCCAAATGGAAAGCAAGGTTAGTCCCATCACGCCCCTATTTCCATGGGCACAGGCAGCATATATCTCTGTGGTTTTTAACAAGTCAAAAGGGACACAGAGTACATACTGGTTGCTTCCCTGAATCAATTTCTCGAGGCAGGGTGTTCTGCATCTAGTGAACGGTTTCACCAACGAACGCCGTAGCCAGGCCTCTGGGACCGTGCCTCTTCAAAAGCCTGCAGTGCTACAGGAAAAACTGTGCTTTAGTTGCAAAAGAACGCAAGCCGTCTTTCTCCTGTAGGCAGGTTGACTTCAGGTAGGAGGTCCTGATTGGAAGGAGAAGCCTAGTGTTTTTCTCTGTGCAGCTCAGACTAGGGAATGAGTGCCATTTCCACGGCATGTTAGACCTTGCTTGAACGTTGCTCTTGAACCTGTGCGAGTGCTGAGAATCAAGATATCACAAGAAAGAGTGCAGTGTGTTGCCCATGACTCAGCAGACACAGACGACCTCCGAGGGACCAATGGGCCTCGTTATTGCTCAGCAGGCCTACAGGGGTGTGGAGGTACTCTGAGATCTTTGAACAACAGTGATGCTCACCAGAGGGCGCGAGGAGTCCTGAAAAGGGTACTTCCTTTAAAGTAAAGCACAACAGCGACTAAGAGCTCATGGAAAGAGCTGCATGCCTCCCTTTCTGCAAGGGTACTCAGGTCCTTACCTCGAGGCAAGGACTCACGTGGAGATTCCCTTTAGCTCTAGAGCATGGCAAGGTGCGCCCCACCCCGGCCAATGAAGCTCCGTGTGTGGCCAGAGAAAACTCATTTTCTTCCCAGACCCATGCCTACAGTGACCAGGGGCCTGTCAACAGCAGAGAATTTCTGAGAACTTCACGGCAGCAAGAATGGAGGTTTCCAAATGGAAAGCAAGGTTAGTCCCATCATGCCCCCATTTCCATGGGCACAGCCAGCATACATCTCTGTGGTTTTTAACAAGTCAAATGAGACACAGAGTACACACTGGTTGCTTCCCTCAGTCAACTTCTCGAGGCAGGGTGTTCTGCAACTAGTAAACGGCCTCACCCAGGAAAGCCCTAGCTAGGCCTCCTGGCCCGTGCCTCTTCAAATGCCTGCCGTGCTACAGGAAATACTGTGCTTTAGTTGCAATAGGAACGTAGCCGTCTTTCTCCTGTAGGCAGGTTGACTTCAGCTAGGAGGTCCTGGATGGAAGGAGAAGGCTAGTGTTTTTCTCTGTGCAGCTCAAACTAGGGAAGGAGTGAGACTTCCACGGCAAGTTGGAACTTGCTAGAACCGTGCTCGTCAATCTGTGCGATTGCTGGCTAAATCAAGATGTACCAGTAAGAGTGCACTGTGTTACCCTACCTTCGGCATACACACTGTGATTCGGAAAGCTCCTGGCCTGGATATTGCTTAGAAGGGCCAGGGGAGCCAGAGGGTACTCAGTGTTCTTGCAGGCAATAGATATTCCAGGCTTGGCACCTAGGTGTCCTAACAAGCCTACTGGCGTAAAAATGCTGCCGAACAGCGACTACGGCCTCATGGAAACTGCTACACGCCTCTGCTTCTGCATAGCATTTCAGGGCTTTACCTCGAGGCAAGTTCTCACGTTGCTTGCCCTGTGAGTGATACAGCATGTTAGGATGCTGTATTTCTCCTTGAATAGAGTGACTTCAGGAACGAGGTCCTCGATAAATTCTAAGCAGAGTGTTTTCTCAGGGCAGCTCAGACGAGGGCAATGTCGAAGACTTCCAGGGCATGTTGGACTGCCTAGAAATGTGGTTCTGATGCTGTTCGAGTGCTCTGGAAATGTAGCTCTCCTGAAGTAACGTAGAGTGTGTTGCCCGAGACTCGGCAGACCCAGAGGGCCTCCGAGGGACGTATGGGACTCAATGCTGCTCAGCAGGCCCACAGGGGTGTGGAGGGAGTCAGTGACCTTGGAACCAAAATGATGCTCACCCGAGGGGCCTAGGAGTCCTGAAAAGGGTACTTCCTTTAAAATAAAGCAGAACCTCCACTAAGAGCTCATGGAAAGAGCTGCATGCCTCCCTTTCTGCAGGGCTACTCAGGGCCTTACCTCGAGGCAAGGACTCACGTGGAGATTCCCTTTAGCTCTAGAGCATGGCAAGGTGCGCCCCACCCCGGCCAATGAAGCTCCGTGTGTGGCCAGAGAAAACTCATTTTCTTCCCAGACCCATGCCTACAGTGACCAGGGGCCTGTCAACAGCAGAGAATTTCTGAGAACTTCACGGCAGCAAGAATGGAGGTTTCCAAATGGAAAGCAAGGTTAGTCCCATCATGCCCCCATTTCCATGGGCACAGCCAGCATACATCTCTGTGGTTTTTAACAAGTCAAATGAGACACAGAGTACACACTGGTTGCTTCCCTCAGTCAACTTCTCGAGGCAGGGTGTTCTGCAACTAGTAAACGGCCTCACCCAGGATAGCCCTAGCTAGGCCTCCTGGCCCGTGCCTCTTCAAATGCCTGCCGTGCTACAGGAAATACTGTGCTTTAGTTGCAATAGGAACGTAGCCGTCTTTCTCTAGGAGGCAAGGTGACTTCAGCTAGGAGGTCCTGGATGGATGGAGAAGGCTAGTGTTTTTCTCTGTGCAGCTCAAACTAGGGAAGGAGTGAGACTTCCACGGCAAGTTGGAACTTGCTAGAACCGTGCTCGTGAATCTGTGCGATTGCTGGCTAAATCAAGATGTACCAGTAAGAGTGCACTGTGTTACCCTACCTTCGGCATACACACTGTGATTCGGAAAGCTCCTGGCCTGGATATTGCTTAGAAGGGCCAGGGGAGCCTGAGGGTACTCAGTGTTCTTGCAGGCAATAGATATTCCAGGCTTGGCACCTAGGTGTCCTAACAAGCCTACTGGCGTAAAAATGCTGCCGAGCAGCGACTACGGCCTCATGGAAACTGCTACACGCCTCTGCTTCTGCATAGCATTTCAGGGCTTTACCTCGAGGCAAGTTCTCACGTTGCTTGCCCTGTGAGCGATACAGCATGTTAGGATGCTGTATTTCTCCTTGAATAGAGTGACTTCAGGAACGAGGTCCTCGATAAATTCTAAGCAGAGTGTTTTCTCAGGGCAGCTCAGACGAGGGCAATGTCGAAGACTTCCAGGGCATGTTGGACTGCCTAGAAATGTGGTTCTGATGCTGTTCGAGTGCTCTGGAAATGTAGCTCTCCTGAAGTAACGTAGAGTGTGTTGCCCGAGACTCGGCAGACACAGAGGGCCTCCGAGGGACGTATGGGACTCAATGCTGCTCAGCAGGCCCACAGGGGTGTGGAGGGAGTCAGTGATCTTGGAACCAAAATGATGCTCACCCGAGGGGCCTAGGAGTCCTGAAAAGGGTACTTCCTTTAAAATAAAGCAGAACCTCCACTAAGAGCTCATGGAAAGAGCTGCATGCCTCCCTTTCTGCAGGGCTACTCAGGGCCTTACCTCGAGGCAAGGACTCACGTGGAGATTCCCTTTAGCTCTAGAGCATGGCAAGGTGAGCCCCACCCCGGCCAATGAAGCTCCGTGTGTACCCAGAGAAAACTCATTTTCTTACCAGACCCATGCCTACAGTGGCCAGAGGCCTGTCAACAGCAGAGAATTTCAGAGAGCTTCATGGCAGCAAGAATGGATCTTTCCAAATGGAAAGCAAGGTTAGTCCCATCACGCCCCTATTTCCATGGGCACAGGCAGCATATATCTCTGTGGTTTTTAACAAGTCAAAAGGGACACAGAGTACATACTGGTTGCTTCCCTGAATCAACTTCTCGAGGCAGGTTGTTCTGCATCTAGTGAACGGTTTCACCAACGAACGCCGTAGCCAGGCCTCTGGGACCGTGCCTCTTCAAAAGCCTGCAGTGCTACAGGAAAAACTGTGCTTTAGTTGCAAAAGAACGCAAGCCGTCTTTCTCCTGTAGGCAGGTTGACTTCAGGTAGGAGGTCCTGATTGGAAGGAGAAGCCTAGTGTTTTTCTCTGTGCAGCTCAGACTAGGGAATGAGTGCCATTTCCACGGCATGTTAGACCTTGCTTGAACGTTGCTCTTGAACCTGTGCGAGTGCTGTGAATCAAGATATCACAAGAAAGAGTGCAGTGTGTTGCCCATGACTCAGCAGACACAGACGACCTCCGAGGGACCAATGGGCCTCGTTATTGCTCAGCAGGCCTACAGGGGTGTGGAGGTACTCTGAGATCTTGGAACAACAGTGATGCTCACCAGAGGGCGCGAGGAGTCCTGAAAAGGGTACTTCCTTTAAAGTAAAGCACAACAGCGACTAAGAGCTCATGGAAAGAGCTGCATGCCTCCCTTTCTGCAAGGGTACTCAGGTCCTTACCTCGAGGCAAGGACTCACGTGGAGATTCCCTTTAGCTCTAGAGCATGGCAAGGTGCGCCCCACCCCGGCCAATGAAGCTCCGTGTGTGGCCAGAGAAAACTCATTTTCTTCCCAGACCCATGCCTACAGTGACCAGGGGCCTGTCAACAGCAGAGAATTTCTGGGAACTTCACGGCAGCAAGAATGGAGGTTTCCAAATGGAAAGCAAGGTTAGTCCCATCATGCCCCCATTTCCATGGGCACAGCCAGCATACATCTCTGTGGTTTTTAACAAGTCAAATGAGACACAGAGTACACACTGGTTGCTTCCCTCAGTCAACTTCTCGAGGCAGGGTGTTCTGCAACTAGTAAACGGCCTCACCTAGGAAAGCCCTAGCTAGGCCTCCTGGCCCGTGCCTCTTCAAATGCCTGCCGTGCTGCAGGAAATACTGTGCTTTAGTTGCAATAGGAACGTAGCCGTCTTTCTCTAGGAGGCAAGGTGACTTCAGCTAGGAGGTCCTGGATGGATGGAGAAGGCTAGTGTTTTTCTCTGTGCAGCTCAAACTAGGGAAGGAGTGAGACTTCCACGGCAAGTTGGAACTTGCTAGAACCTTGCTCGTGAATCTGTGCGATTGCTGGCTAAATCAAGATGTACCAATAAGAGTGCACTGTGTTGCCCGATCTTCGGCATACACACTGTGATTCGGAAAGCTCCTGGCCTGGATATTGCTTAGAAGGGCCAGGGGAGCCTGAGGGTACTCAGTGTTCTTGCAGGCAATAGATATTCCAGGCTTGGCACCTAGGTGTCCTAACAAGCCTACTGGCGTAAAAATGCTGCCGAGCAGCGACTACGGCCTCATGGAAACTGCTACACGCCTCTGCTTCTGCATAGCATTTCAGGGCTTTACCTCGAGGCAAGTTCTCACGTTGCTTGCCCTGTGAGCGATACAGCATGTTAGGATGCTGTATTTCTCCTTGAATAGAGTGACTTCAGGAACGAGGTCCTCGATAAATTCTAAGCAGAGTGTTTTCTCAGGGCAGCTCAGACGAGGGCAATGTCGAAGACTTCCAGGGCATGTTGGACTGCCTAGAAATGTGGTTCTGATGCTGTTCGAGTGCTCTGGAAATGTAGCTCTCCTGAAGTAACGTAGAGTGTGTTGCCCGAGACTCGGCAGACACAGAGGGCCTCCGAGGGACGTATGGGACTCAATGCTGCTCAGCAGGCCCACAGGGGTGTGGAGGGAGTCAGTGATCTTGGAACCAAAATGATGCTCACCCGAGGGGCCTAGGAGTCCTGAAAAGGGTACTTCCTTTAAAATAAAGCAGAACCTCCACTAAGAGCTCATGGAAAGAGCTGCATGCCTCCCTTTCTGCAGGGCTACTCAGGGCCTTACCTCGAGGCAAGGACTCACGTGGAGATTCCCTTTAGCTCTAGAGCATGGCAAGGTGAGCCCCACCCCGGCCAATGAAGCTCCGTGTGTACCCAGAGAAAACTCATTTTCTTACCAGACCCATGCCTACAGTGGCCAGAGGCCTGTCAACAGCAGAGAATTTCAGAGAGCTTCATGGCAGCAAGAATGGATCTTTCCAAATGGAAAGCAAGGTTAGTCCCATCACGCCCCCATTTTCCATGGGCACAGGCAGCATATATCTCTGTGGTTTTTAACAAGTCAAAAGGGACACAGAGTACATACTGGTTGCTTCCCTGAATCAACTTCTCGAGGCAGGTTGTTCTGCAACTAGTGAACGGTTTCACCAACGAACGCCGTAGCCAGGCCTCTGGGACCGTGCCTCTTCAAAAGCCTGCAGTGCTACAGGAAAAACTGTGCTTTAGTTGCAAAAGAACGCAAGCCGTCTTTCTCCTGTAGGCAGGTTGACTTCAGGTAGGAGGTCCTGATTGGAAGGAGAAGCCTAGTGTTTTTCTCTGTGCAGCTCAGACTAGGGAATGAGTGCCATTTCCACGGCATTTTAGACCTTGCTTGAACGTTGCTCTTGAACCTGTGCGAGTGCTGTGAATCAAGATATCACAAGAAAGAGTGCAGTGTGTTGCCCATGACTCAGCAGACACAGACGACCTCCGAGGGACCAATGGGCCTCGTTATTGCTCAGCAGGCCTACAGGGGTGTGGAGGTACTCTGAGATCTTGGAACAACAGTGATGCTCACCAGAGGGCGCGAGGAGTCCTGAAAAGGGTACTTCCTTTAAAGTAAAGCACAACAGCGACTAAGAGCTCATGGAAAGAGCTGCATGCCTCCCTTTCTGCAAGGGTACTCAGGTCCTTACCTCGAGGCAAGGACTCACGTGGAGATTCCCTTTAGCTCTAGAGCATGGCAAGGTGCGCCCCACCCCGGCCAATGAAGCTCCGTGTGTGGCCAGAGAAAACTCATTTTCTTCCCAGACCCATGCCTACAGTGACCAGGGGCCTGTCAACAGCAGAGAATTTCTGGGAACTTCACGGCAGCAAGAATGGAGGTTTCCAAATGGAAAGCAAGGTTAGTCCCATCATGCCCTCATTTCCATGGGCACAGCCAGCATACATCTCTGTGGTTTTTAACAAGTCAAATGAGACACAGAGTACACACTGGTTGCTTCCCTCAGTCAACTTCTCGAGGCAGGGTGTTCTGCAACTAGTAAACGGCCTCACCTAGGAAAGCCCTAGCTAGGCCTCCTGGCCCGTGCCTCTTCAAATGCCTGCCGTGCTGCAGGAAATACTGTGCTTTAGTTGCAATAGGAACGTAGCCGTCTTTCTCTAGGAGGCAAGGTGACTTCAGCTAGGAGGTCCTGGATGGATGGAGAAGGCTAGTGTTTTTCTCTGTGCAGCTCAAACTAGGGAAGGAGTGAGACTTCCACGGCAAGTTGGAACTTGCTAGAACCTTGCTCGTGAATCTGTGCGATTGCTGGCTAAATCAAGATGTACCAATAAGAGTGCACTGTGTTGCCCGATCTTCGGCATACACACTGTGATTCGGAAAGCTCCTGGCCTGGATATTGCTTAGAAGGGCCAGGGGAGCCTGAGGGTACTCAGTGTTCTTGCAGGCAATAGATATTCCAGGCTTGGCACCTAGGTGTCCTAACAAGCCTACTGGCGTAAAAATGCTGCCGAGCAGCGACTACGGCCTCATGGAAACTGCTACACGCCTCTGCTTCTGCATAGCATTTCAGGGCTTTACCTCGAGGCAAGTTCTCACGGTGCTTGCCCTGGGAGCGATACAGCATTTTAGGATGCTGTATTTCTCCTTGAATAGAGTGACTTCAGGAACGAGGTCCTCGATAAATTCTAAGCAGAGTGTTTTCTCAGGGCAGCTCAGACGAGGGCAATGTCGAAGACTTCCAGGGCATGTTGGACTGCCTAGAAATGTGGTTCTGATGCTGTTCGAGTGCTCTGGAAATGTAGCTCTCCTGAAGTAACGTAGAGTGTGTTGCCCGAGACTCGGCAGACACAGAGGGCCTCCGAGGGACGTATGGGACTCAATGCTGCTCAGCAGGCCCACAGGGGTGTGGAGGGAGTCAGTGATCTTGGAACCAAAATGATGCTCACCCGAGGGGCCTAGGAGTCCTGAAAAGGGTACTTCCTTTAAAATAAAGCAGAACCTCCACTAAGAGCTCATGGAAAGAGCTGCATGCCTCCCTTTCTGCAGGGCTACTCAGGGCCTTACCTCGAGGCAAGGACTCACGTGGAGATTCCCTTTAGCTCTAGAGCATGGCAAGGTGAGCCCCACCCCGGCCAATGAAGCTCCGTGTGTACCCAGAGAAAACTCATTTTCTTACCAGACCCATGCCTACAGTGGCCAGAGGCCTGTCAACAGCAGAGAATTTCAGAGAGCTTCATGGCAGCAAGAATGGATCTTTCCAAATGGAAAGCAAGGTTAGTCCCATCACGCCCCTATTTCCATGGGCACAGGCAGCATATATCTCTGTGGTTTTTAACAAGTCAAAAGGGACACAGAGTACATACTGGTTGCTTCCCTGAATCAACTTCTCGAGGCAGGTTGTTCTGCAACTAGTGAACGGTTTCACCAACGAACGCCGTAGCCAGGCCTCTGGGACCGTGCCTCTTCAAAAGCCTGCAGTGCTACAGGAAAAACTGTGCTTTAGTTGCAAAAGAACGCAAGCCGTCTTTCTCCTGTAGGCAGGTTGACTTCAGGTAGGAGGTCCTGATTGGAAGGAGAAGCCTAGTGTTTTTCTCTGTGCAGCTCAGACTAGGGAATGAGTGCCATTTCCACGGCATGTTAGACCTTGCTTGAACGTTGCTCTTGAACCTGTGCGAGTGCTGTGAATCAAGATATCACAAGAAAGAGTGCAGTGTGTTGCCCATGACTCAGCAGACACAGACGACCTCCGAGGGACCAATGGGCCTCGTTATTGCTCAGCAGGCCTACAGGGGTGTGGAGGTACTCTGAGATCTTGGAACAACAGTGATGCTCACCAGAGGGCGCGAGGAGTCCTGAAAAGGGTACTTCCTTTAAAGTAAAGCACAACAGCGACTAAGAGCTCATGGAAAGAGCTGCATGCCTCCCTTTCTGCAAGGGTACTCAGGTCCTTACCTCGAGGCAAGGACTCACGTGGAGATTCCCTTTAGCTCTAGAGCATGGCAAGGTGCGCCCCACCCCGGCCAATGAAGCTCCGTGTGTGGCCAGAGAAAACTCATTTTCTTCCCAGACCCATGCCTACAGTGACCAGGGGCCTGTCAACAGCAGAGAATTTCTGGGAACTTCACGGCAGCAAGAATGGAGGTTTCCAAATGGAAAGCAAGGTTAGTCCCATCATGCCCCCATTTCCATGGGCACAGCCAGCATACATCTCTGTGGTTTTTAACAAGTCAAATGAGACACAGAGTACACACTGGTTGCTTCCCTCAGTCAACTTCTCGAGGCAGGGTGTTCTGCAACTAGTAAACGGCCTCACCTAGGAAAGCCCTAGCTAGGCCCCCTGGCCCGTGCCTCTTCAAATGCCTGCCGTGCTACAGGAAATACTGTGCTTTAGTTGCAATAGGAACGTAGCCGTCTTTCTCTAGGAGGCAAGGTGACTTCAGCTAGGAGGTCCTGGATGGATGGAGAAGGCTAGTGTTTTTCTCTGTGCAGCTCAAACTAGGGAAGGAGTAAGACTTCCACGGCAAGTTGGAACTTGCTAGAACCTTATTCGTGAATCTGTGCGATTGCTGGCTAAATCAAGATGTACCAATAAGAGTGCACTGTGTTGCCCTATCTTCGGCATACACACTGTGATTCGGAAAGCTCCTGGCCTGGATATTGCTTAGAAGGGCCAGGGGAGCCTGAGGGTACTCAGTGTTCTTGCAGGCAATAGATATTCCAGGCTTGGCACCTAGGTGTCCTAACAAGCCTACTGGCGTAAAAATGCTGCCGAGCAGCGACTACGGCCTCATGGAAACTGCTACACGCCTCTGCTTCTGCATAGCATTTCAGGGCTTTACCTCGAGGCAAGTTCTCACGTTGCTTGCCCTGGGAGCGATACAGCATGTTAGGATGCTGTATTTCTCCTTGAATAGAGTGACTTCAGGAACGAGGTCCTCGATAAATTCTAAGCAGAGTGTTTTCTCAGGGCAGCTCAGACGAGGGCAATGTCGAAGAATTCCAGGGCATGTTGGACTGCCTAGAAATGTGGTTCTGATGCTGTTCGAGTACTCTGGAAATGTAGCTCTCCTGAAGTAACGTAGAGTGTGTTGCCCGAGACTCGGCAGACCCAGAGGGCCTCCGAGGGACGTATGGGACTCAATGCTGCTCAGCAGGCCCACAGGGGTGTGGAGGGAGTCAGTGACCTTGGAACCAAAATGATGCTCACCCGAGGGGCCTAGGAGTCCTGAAAAGGGTACTTCCTTTAAAATAAAGCAGAACCTCCACTAAGAGCTCATGGAAAGAGCTGCATGCCTCCCTTTCTGCAGGGCTACTCAGGGCCTTACCTCGAGGCAAGGACTCACGTGGAGATTCCCTTTAGCTCTAGAGCATGGCAAGGTGCGCCCCACCCCGGCCAATGAAGCTCCGTGTGTGGCCAGAGAAAACTCATTTTCTTCCCAGACCCATGCCTACAGTGACCAGGGGCCTGTCAACAGCAGAGAATTTCTGAGAACTTCACGGCAGCAAGAATGGAGGTTTCCAAATGGAAAGCAAGGTTAGTCCCATCATGCCCCCATTTCCATGGGCACAGCCAGCAAACATCTCTGTGGTTTTTAACAAGTCAAATGAGACACAGAGTACACACTGGTTGCTTCCCTCAGTCAACTTCTCGAGGCAGGGTGTTCTGCAACTAGTAAACGGCCTCACCCAGGAAAGCCCTAGCTAGGCCTCCAGGCCCGTGCCTCTTCAAATGCCTGCCGTGCTACAGGAAATACTGTGCTTTAGTTGCAATAGGAACGTAGCCGTCTTTCTCTAGGAGGCAAGGTGACTTCAGCTAGGAGGTCCTGGATGGATGGAGAAGGCTAGTGTTTTTCTCTGTGCAGCTCAAACTAGGGAAGGAGTGAGACTTCCACGGCAAGTTGGAACTTGCTAGAACCGTGCTCGTGAATCTGTGCGATTGCTGGCTAAATCAAGATGTAACAGTAAGAGTGCACTGTGTTACCCTACCTTCGGCATACACACTGAGATTCGGAAAGCTCCTGGCCTGGATATTGCTTAGAAGGGCCAGGGGAGCCTGAGGGTACTCAGTGTTCTTGCAGGCAATAGATATTCCAGGCTTGGCACCTAGGTGTCCTAACAAGCCTACTGGCGTAAAAATGCTGCCGAGCAGCGACTACGGCCTCATGGAAACTGCTACACGCCTCTGCTTCTGCATAGCATTTCAGGGCTTTACCTCGAGGCAAGTTCTCACGTTGCTTGCCCTGGGAGCGATACAGCATGTTAGGATGCTGTATTTCTCCTTGAATAGAGTGACTTCAGGAACGAGGTCCTCGATAATTCTAAGCAGAGTGTTTTCTCAGGGCAGCTCAGACGAGGGCAATGTCGAAGACTTCCAGGGCATGTTGGACTGCCTAGAAATGTGGTTCTGATGCTGTTCGAGTGCTCTGGAAATGTAGCTCTCCTGAAGTAACGTAGAGTGTGTTGCCCGAGACTCGGCAGACACAGAGGGCCTCCGAGGGACGTATGGGACTCAATGCTGCTCAGCAGGCCCACAGGGATGTGGAGGGAGTCAGTGATCTTGGAACCAAAATGATGCTCACCCGAGAGACCTAGGAGTCCTGAAAAGGGTACTTCCTTTAAAATAAAGCAGAACCACCACTAAGAGCTCTTGGAAAGAGCTGCATGCCTCCCTTTCTGCAGGGCTACTCAGGGCCTTACCTCGAGGCAAGGACTCACGTGGAGATTCCCTTTAGCTCTAGAGCATGGCAAGGTGAGCCCCACCCCGGCCAATGAAGCTCCGTGTGTACCCAGAGAAAACTCATTTTCTTACCAGACCCATGCCTACAGTGGCCAGAGGCCTGTCAACAGCAGAGAATTTCAGGGAGCTTCATGGCAGCAAGAATGGATCTTTCCAAATGGAAAGCAAGGTTAGTACCATCACGCCCCTATTTCCATGGGCACAGGCAGCATATATCTCTGTGGTTTTTAACAAGTCAAAAGGGACACAGAGTACATACTGGTTGCTTCCCTGAATCAACTTCTCGAGGCAGGGTGTTCTGCATCTAGTGAACGGTTTCTCCAACGAACGCCGTAGCCAGGCCTCTGGGACCGTGCCTCTTCAAAAGCCTGCAGTGCTACAGGAAAAACTGTGCTTTAGTTGCAAAAGAACGCAAGCCGTCTTTCTCCTGTAGGCAGGGTGACTTCAGGTAGGAGGTCCTGATTGGAAGGAGAAGCCTAGTGTTTTTCTCTGTGCAGCTCAGACTAGGGAATGAGTGCCATTTCCACGGCATGTTAGACCTTACTTGAACGTTGCTCTTGAACCTGTGCGAGTGCTGTGAATCAAGATATCACAAGAAAGAGTGCAGTGTGTTGCCCATGACTCAGCAGACACAGACGACCTCCGAGGGACCAATGGGCCTCGTTATTGCTCAGCAGGCCTACAGGGGTGTGGAGGTACTCTGAGATCTTGGAACAACAGTGATGCTCACCAGAGGGCGCGAGGAGTCCTGAAAAGGGTACTTCCTTTAAAGTAAAGCACAACAGCGACTAAGAGCTCATGGAAAGAGCTGCATGCCTCCCTTTCTGCAAGGGTACTCAGGTCCTTACCTCGAGGCAAGGACTCACGTGGAGATTCCCTTTAGCTCTAGAGCATGGCAAGGTGCGCCCCACCCCGGCCAATGAAGCTCCGTGTGTGGCCAGAGAAAACTCATTTTCTTCCCAGACCCATGCCTACAGTGACCAGGGGCCTGTCAACAGCAGAGAATTTCTGAGAACTTCACGGCAGCAAGAATGGATCTTTCCAAATGGAAAGCAAGGTTAGTCCCATCATGCCCCCATTTCCATGGGCACAGCCAGCATACATCTCTGTGGTTTTTAACAAGTCAAATGAGACACAGAGTACACACTGGTTGCTTCCCTCAGTCAACTTCTCGAGGCAGGGTGTTCTGCAACTAGTAAACGGCCTCACCCAGGAAAGCCCTAGCTAGGCCTCCTGGCCCGTGCCTCTTCAAATGCCTGCCGTGCTACAGGAAATACTGTGCTTTAGTTGCAATAGGAACGTAGCCGTCTTTCTCTAGGAGGCAAGGTGACTTCAGCTAGGAGGTCCTGGATGGATGGAGAAGGCTAGTGTTTTTCTCTGTGCAGCTCAAACTAGGGAAGGAGTGAGACTTCCACGGCAAGTTGGAACTTGCTAGAACCGTGCTCGTGAATCTGTGCGATTGCTGGCTAAATCAAGATGTACCAGTAAGAGTGCACTGTGTTGCCCTACCTTCGGCATACACACTGTGATTCGGAAAGCTCCTGGCCTGGATATTGCTTAGAAGGGCCAGGGGAGCCTGAGGGTACACAGTGTTCTTGCAGGCAATAGATATTCCAGGCTTGGCACCTAGGTGTCCTAACAAGCCTACTGGCGTAAAAATGCTGCCGAGCAGCGACTACGGCCTCATGGAAACTGCTACACGCCTCTGCTTCTGCATAGCATTTCAGGGCTTTACCTCGAGGCAAGTTCTCACGTTGCTTGCCCTGTGAGCGATACAGCATGTTAGGATGCTGTATTTCTCCTTGAATAGAGTGACTTCAGGAACGAGGTCCTCGATAAATTCTAAGCAGAGTGTTTTCTAAGGGCAGCTCAGACGAGGGCAATGTCGAAGACTTCCAGGGCATGTTGGACTGCCTAGAAATGTGGTTCTGATGCTGTTCGAGTGCTCTGGAAATGTAGCTCTCCTGAAGTAACGTAGAGTGTGTTGCCCAAGACTCGGCAGACACAGAGTGCCTCCGAAGGACGTATGGGACTCAATGCTCCTCAGCAGGCCCACAGGGGTGTGGAGGGAGTCAGTGATCTTGGAACCAAAATGATGCTCACCCGAGGGGCCTAGGAGTCCTGAAAAGGGTACTTCCTTTAAAATAAAGCAGAACCTCCACTAAGAGCTCATGGAAAGAGCTGCATGCCTCCCTTTCTGCAGGGCTACTCAGGGCCTTACCTCGAGGCAAGGACTCACGTGGAGATTCCCTTTAGCTCTAGAGCATGGCAAGGTGAGCCCCAGCCCGGCGAATGAAGCTCCGTGTGTACCCAGAGAAAACTCATTTTCTTACCAGACCCATGCTTACAGTGGCCAGAGTCCTGTCAACAGCAGAGAATTTCAGGGAGCTTCATGGCAGCAAGAATGGATCTTTCCAAATGGAAAGCAAGGTTAGTACCATCACGCCCCTATTTCCATGGGCACAGGCAGCATATATCTCTGTGGTTTTTAACAAGTCAAAAGGGACACAGATTACATACTGGTTGCTTCCCTGAATCAACTTCTCGAGGCAGGGTGTTCTGCATCTAGTGAACGGTTTCACCAACGAACGCCGTAGCCAGGCCTCTGGGACCGTGCCTCTTCAAAAGCCTGCAGTGCTACAGGAAAAACTGTGCTTTAGTTGCAAAAGAACGCAAGCCGTCTTTCTCCTGGAGGCAGGGTGACTTCAGGTAGGAGGTCCTGATTGGAAGGAGAAGCCTAGTGTTTTTCTCTGTGCAGCTCAGACTAGGGAATGAGTGCCATTTCCACGGCATGTTAGACCTTGCTTGAACGTTGCTCTTGAACCTGTGCGAGTGCTGAGAATCAAGATATCACAAGAAAGAGTGCAGTGTGTTGCCCATGACTCAGCAGACACAGACGACCTCCGAGGGACCAATGGGCCTCGTTATTGCTCAGCAGGCCTACAGGGGTGTGGAGGTACTCTGAGATCTTGGAACAACAGTGATGCTCACCAGAGGGCGCGAGGAGTCCTGAAAAGGGTACTTCCTTTAAAGTAAAGCACAACAGCGACTAAGAGCTCATGGAAAGAGCTGCATGCCTCCCTTTCTGCAAGGGTACTCAGGTCCTTACCTCGAGACAAGGACTCACGTGGAGATTCCCTTTAGCTCTAGAGCATGGCAAGGTGCGCCCCACCCCGGCCAATGAAGCTCCGTGTGTGGCCAGAGAAAACTCATTTTCTTCCCAGACCCATGCCTACAGTGACCAGGGGCCTGTCAACAGCAGAGAATTTCTGAGAACTTCACGGCAGCAAGAATGGAGGTTTCCAAATGGAAAGCAAGGTTAGTCCCATCATGCCCCCATTTCCATGGGCACAGCCAGCATACATCTCTGTGGTTTTTAACAAGTCAAATGAGACACAGAGTACACACTGGTTGCTTCCCTCAGTCAACTTCTCGAGGCAGGGTGTTCTGCAACTAGTAAACGGCCTCACCCAGGAAAGCCCTAGCTAGGCCTCCTGGCCCATGCCTCTTCAAATGCCTGCCGTGCTACAGGAAATACTGTGCTTTAGTTGCAATAGGAACGTAGCCGTCTTTCTCCTGTAGGCAGGTTGACTTCAGCTAGGAGGTCCTGGATGGAAGGAGAAGGCTAGTGTTTTTCTCTGTGCAGCTCAAACTAGGGAAGGAGTGAGACTTCCACGGCAAGTTGGAACTTGCTAGAACCGTGCTCGTCAATCTGTGCGATTGCTGGCTAAATCAAGATGTACCAGTAAGAGTGCACTGTGTTACCCTACCTTCGGCATACACACTGTGATTCGGAAAGCTCCTGGCCTGGATATTGCTTAGAAGGGCCAGGGGAGCCAGAGGGTACTCAGTGTTCTTGCAGGCAATAGATATTCCAGGCTTGGCACCTAGGTGTCCTAACAAGCCTACTGGCGTAAAAATGCTGCCGAGCAGCGACTACGGCCTCATGGAAACTGCTACACGCCTCTGCTTCTGCATAGCATTTCAGGGCTTTACCTCGAGGCAAGTTCTCACGTTGCTTGCCCTGTGAGTGATACAGCATGTTAGGATGCTGTATTTCTCCTTGAATAGAGTGACTTCAGGAACGAGGTCCTCGATCAATTCTAAGCAGAGTGTTTTCTCAGGGCAGCTCAGACGAGGGCAATGTCGAAGACTTCCAGGGCATGTTGGACTGCCTAGAAATGTGGTTCTGATGCTGTTCGAGTGCTCTGGAAATGTAGCTCTCCTGAAGTAACGTAGAGTGTGTTGCCCGAGACTCGGCAGACCCAGAGGGCCTCCGAGGGACGTATGGGACTCAATGCTGCTCAGCAGGCCCACAGGGGTGTGGAGGGAGTCAGTGATCTTGGAACCAAAATGATGCTCACCCGAGGGGCCTAGGAGTCCTGAAAAGGGTACTTCCTTTAAAATAAAGCAGAACCTCCACTAAGAGCTCATGGAAAGAGCTGCATGCCTCCCTTTCTGCAGGGCTACTCAGGGCCTTACCTCGAGGCAAGGACTCACGTGGAGATTCCCTTTAGCTCTAGAGCATGGCAAGGTGAGCCCCACCCCGGCCAATGAAGCTCCGTGTGTACCCAGAGAAAACTCATTTTCTTACCAGACCCATGCCTACAGTGGCCAGAGGCCTGTCAACAGCAGAGAATTTCAGAGAGCTTCATGGCAGCAAGAATGGATCTTTCCAAATGGAAAGCAAGGTTAGTCCCATCACGCCCCTATTTCCATGGGCACAGGCAGCATATATCTCTGTGGTTTTTAACAAGTCAAAAGGGACACAGAGTACATACTGGTTGCTTCCCTGAATCAATTTCTCGAGGCAGGGTGTTCTGCATCTAGTGAACGGTTTCACCAACGAACGCCGTAGCCAGGCCTCTGGGACCGTGCCTCTTCAAAAGCCTGCAGTGCTACAGGAAAAACTGTGCTTTAGTTGCAAAAGAACGCAAGCCGTCTTTCTCCTGTAGGCAGGTTGACTTCAGGTAGGAGGTCCTGATTGGAAGGAGAAGCCTAGTGTTTTTCTCTGTGCAGCTCAGACTAGGGAATGAGTGCCATTTCCACGGCATGTTAGACCTTGCTTGAACGTTGCTCTTGAACCTGTGCGAGTGCTGAGAATCAAGATATCACAAGAAAGAGTGCAGTGTGTTGCCCATGACTCAGCAGACACAGACGACCTCCGAGGGACCAATGGGCCTCGTTATTGCTCAGCAGGCCTACAGGGGTGTGGAGGTACTCTGAGATCTTTGAACAACAGTGATGCTCACCAGAGGGCGCGAGGAGTCCTGAAAAGGGTACTTCCTTTAAAGTAAAGCACAACAGCGACTAAGAGCTCATGGAAAGAGCTGCATGCCTCCCTTTCTGCAAGGGTACTCAGGTCCTTACCTCGAGGCAAGGACTCACGTGGAGATTCCCTTTAGCTCTAGAGCATGGCAAGGTGCGCCCCACCCCGGCCAATGAAGCTCCGTGTGTGGCCAGAGAAAACTCATTTTCTTCCCAGACCCATGCCTACAGTGACCAGGGGCCTGTCAACAGCAGAGAATTTCTGAGAACTTCACGGCAGCAAGAATGGAGGTTTCCAAATGGAAAGCAAGGTTAGTCCCATCATGCCCCCATTTCCATGGGCACAGCCAGCATACATCTCTGTGGTTTTTAACAAGTCAAATGAGACACAGAGTACACACTGGTTGCTTCCCTCAGTCAACTTCTCGAGGCAGGGTGTTCTGCAACTAGTAAACGGCCTCACCCAGGAAAGCCCTAGCTAGGCCTCCTGGCCCGTGCCTCTTCAAATGCCTGCCGTGCTACAGGAAATACTGTGCTTTAGTTGCAATAGGAACGTAGCCGTCTTTCTCCTGTAGGCAGGTTGACTTCAGCTAGGAGGTCCTGGATGGAAGGAGAAGGCTAGTGTTTTTCTCTGTGCAGCTCAAACTAGGGAAGGAGTGAGACTTCCACGGCAAGTTGGAACTTGCTAGAACCGTGCTCGTCAATCTGTGCGATTGCTGGCTAAATCAAGATGTACCAGTAAGAGTGCACTGTGTTACCCTACCTTCGGCATACACACTGTGATTCGGAAAGCTCCTGGCCTGGATATTGCTTAGAAGGGCCAGGGGAGCCAGAGGGTACTCAGTGTTCTTGCAGGCAATAGATATTCCAGGCTTGGCACCTAGGTGTCCTAACAAGCCTACTGGCGTAAAAATGCTGCCGAGCAGCGACTACGGCCTCATGGAAACTGCTACACGCCTCTGCTTCTGCATAGCATTTCAGGGCTTTACCTCGAGGCAAGTTCTCACGTTGCTTGCCCTGTGAGTGATACAGCATGTTAGGATGCTGTATTTCTCCTTGAATAGAGTGACTTCAGGAACGAGGTCCTCGATAAATTCTAAGCAGAGTGTTTTCTCAGGGCAGCTCAGACGAGGGCAATGTCGAAGACTTCCAGGGCATGTTGGACTGCCTAGAAATGTGGTTCTGATGCTGTTCGAGTGCTCTGGAAATGTAGCTCTCCTGAAGTAACGTAGAGTGTGTTGCCCGAGACTCGGCAGACCCAGAGGGCCTCCGAGGGACGTATGGGACTCAATGCTGCTCAGCAGGCCCACAGGGGTGTGGAGGGAGTCAGTGACCTTGGAACCAAAATGATGCTCACCCGAGGGGCCTAGGAGTCCTGAAAAGGGTACTTCCTTTAAAATAAAGCAGAACCTCCACTAAGAGCTCATGGAAAGAGCTGCATGCCTCCCTTTCTGCAGGGCTACTCAGGGCCTTACCTCGAGGCAAGGACTCACGTGGAGATTCCCTTTAGCTCTAGAGCATGGCAAGGTGCGCCCCACCCCGGCCAATGAAGCTCCGTGTGTGGCCAGAGAAAACTCATTTTCTTCCCAGACCCATGCCTACAGTGACCAGGGGCCTGTCAACAGCAGAGAATTTCTGAGAACTTCACGGCAGCAAGAATGGAGGTTTCCAAATGGAAAGCAAGGTTAGTCCCATCATGCCCCCATTTCCATGGGCACAGCCAGCATTCATCTCTGTGGTTTTTAACAAGTCAAATGAGACACAGAGTACACACTGGTTGCTTCCCTCAGTCAACTTCTCGAGGCAGGGTGTTCTGCAACTAGTAAACGGCCTCACCCAGGATAGCCCTAGCTAGGCCTCCTGGCCCGTGCCTCTTCAAATGCCTGCCGTGCTACAGGAAATACTGTGCTTTAGTTGCAATAGGAACGTAGCCGTCTTTCTCTAGGAGGCAAGGTGACTTCAGCTAGGAGGTCCTGGATGGATGGAGAAGGCTAGTGTTTTTCTCTGTGCAGCTCAAACTAGGGAAGGAGTGAGACTTCCACGGCAAGTTGGAACTTGCTAGAACCGTGCTCGTGAATCTGTGCGATTGCTGGCTAAATCAAGATGTACCAGTAAGAGTGCACTGTGTTACCCTACCTTCGGCATACACACTGTGATTCGGAAAGCTCCTGGCCTGGATATTGCTTAGAAGGGCCAGGGGAGCCTGAGGGTACTCAGTGTTCTTGCAGGCAATAGATATTCCAGGCTTGGCACCTAGGTGTCCTAACAAGCCTACTGGCGTAAAAATGCTGCCGAGCAGCGACTACGGCCTCATGGAAACTGCTACACGCCTCTGCTTCTGCATAGCATTTCAGGGCTTTACCTCGAGGCAAGTTCTCACGTTGCTTGCCCTGGGAGCGATACAGCATGTTAGGATGCTGTATTTCTCCTTGAATAGAGTGACTTCAGGAACGAGGTCCTCGATAAATTCTAAGCAGAGTGTTTTCTCAGGGCAGCTCAGACGAGGGCAATGTCGAAGACTTCCAGGGCATGTTGGACTGCCTAGAAATGTGGTTCTGATGCTGTTCGAGTGCTCTGGAAATGTAGCTCTCCTGAAGTAACGTAGAGTGTGTTGCCCGAGACTCGGCAGACCCAGAGGGCCTCCGAGGGACGTATGGGACTCAATGCTGCTCAGCAGGCCCACAGGGGTGTGGAGGGAGTCAGTGATCTTGGAACCAAAATGATGCTCACCCGAGGGGCCTAGGAGTCCTGAAAAGGGTACTTCCTTTAAAATAAAGCAGAACCTCCACTAAGAGCTCATGGAAAGAGCTGCATGCCTCCCTTTCTGCAGGGCTACTCAGGGCCTTACCTCGAGGCAAGGACTCACGTGGAGATTCCCTTTAGCTCTAGAGCATGGCAAGGTGAGCCCCACCCCGGCCAATGAAGCTCCGTGTGTACCCAGAGAAAACTCATTTTCTTACCAGACCCATGCCTACAGTGGCCAGAGGCCTGTCAACAGCAGAGAATTTCAGAGAGCTTCATGGCAGCAAGAATGGATCTTTCCAAATGGAAAGCAAGGTTAGTCCCATCACGCCCCTATTTCCATGGGCACAGGCAGCATATATCTCTGTGGTTTTTAACAAGTCAAAAGGGACACAGAGTACATACTGGTTGCTTCCCTGAATCAATTTCTCGAGGCAGGGTGTTCTGCATCTAGTGAACGGTTTCACCAACGAACGCCGTAGCCAGGCCTCTGGGACCGTGCCTCTTCAAAAGCCTGCAGTGCTACAGGAAAAACTGTGCTTTAGTTGCAAAAGAACGCAAGCCGTCTTTCTCCTGTAGGCAGGTTGACTTCAGGTAGGAGGTCCTGATTGGAAGGAGAAGCCTAGTGTTTTTCTCTGTGCAGCTCAGACTAGGGAATGAGTGCCATTTCCACGGCATGTTAGACCTTGCTTGAACGTTGCTCTTGAACCTGTGCGAGTGCTGAGAATCAAGATATCACAAGAAAGAGTGCAGTGTGTTGCCCATGACTCAGCAGACACAGACGACCTCCGAGGGACCAATGGGCCTCGTTATTGCTCAGCAGGCCTACAGGGGTGTGGAGGTACTCTGAGATCTTTGAACAACAGTGATGCTCACCAGAGGGCGCGAGGAGTCCTGAAAAGGGTACTTCCTTTAAAGTAAAGCACAACAGCGACTAAGAGCTCATGGAAAGAGCTGCATGCCTCCCTTTCTGCAAGGGTACTCAGGTCCTTACCTCGAGGCAAGGACTCACGTGGAGATTCCCTTTAGCTCTAGAGCATGGCAAGGTGCGCCCCACCCCGGCCAATGAAGCTCCGTGTGTGGCCAGAGAAAACTCATTTTCTTCCCAGACCCATGCCTACAGTGACCAGGGGCCTGTCAACAGCAGAGAATTTCTGAGAACTTCACGGCAGCAAGAATGGAGGTTTCCAAATGGAAAGCAAGGTTAGTCCCATCATGCCCCCATTTCCATGGGCACAGCCAGCATACATCTCTGTGGTTTTTAACAAGTCAAATGAGACACAGAGTACACACTGGTTGCTTCCCTCAGTCAACTTCTCGAGGCAGGGTGTTCTGCAACTAGTAAACGGCCTCACCCAGGAAAGCCCTAGCTAGGCCTCCTGGCCCGTGCCTCTTCAAATGCCTGCCGTGCTACAGGAAATACTGTGCTTTAGTTGCAATAGGAACGTAGCCGTCTTTCTCCTGTAGGCAGGTTGACTTCAGCTAGGAGGTCCTGGATGGAAGGAGAAGGCTAGTGTTTTTCTCTGTGCAGCTCAAACTAGGGAAGGAGTGAGACTTCCACGGCAAGTTGGAACTTGCTAGAACCGTGCTCGTCAATCTGTGCGATTGCTGGCTAAATCAAGATGTACCAGTAAGAGTGCACTGTGTTACCCTACCTTCGGCATACACACTGTGATTCGGAAAGCTCCTGGCCTGGATATTGCTTAGAAGGGCCAGGGGAGCCAGAGGGTACTCAGTGTTCTTGCAGGCAATAGATATTCCAGGCTTGGCACCTAGGTGTCCTAACAAGCCTACTGGCGTAAAAATGCTGCCGAGCAGCGACTACGGCCTCATGGAAACTGCTACACGCCTCTGCTTCTGCATAGCATTTCAGGGCTTTACCTCGAGGCAAGTTCTCACGTTGCTTGCCCTGTGAGTGATACAGCATGTTAGGATGCTGTATTTCTCCTTGAATAGAGTGACTTCAGGAACGAGGTCCTCGATAAATTCTAAGCAGAGTGTTTTCTCAGGGCAGCTCAGACGAGGGCAATGTCGAAGACTTCCAGGGCATGTTGGACTGCCTAGAAATGTGGTTCTGATGCTGTTCGAGTGCTCTGGAAATGTAGCTCTCCTGAAGTAACGTAGAGTGTGTTGCCCGAGACTCGGCAGACCCAGAGGGCCTCCGAGGGACGTATGGGACTCAATGCTGCTCAGCAGGCCCACAGGGGTGTGGAGGGAGTCAGTGACCTTGGAACCAAAATGATGCTCACCCGAGGGGCCTAGGAGTCCTGAAAAGGGTACTTCCTTTAAAATAAAGCAGAACCTCCACTAAGAGCTCATGGAAAGAGCTGCATGCCTCCCTTTCTGCAGGGCTACTCAGGGCCTTACCTCGAGGCAAGGACTCACGTGGAGATTCCCTTTAGCTCTAGAGCATGGCAAGGTGCGCCCCACCCCGGCCAATGAAGCTCCGTGTGTGGCCAGAGAAAACTCATTTTCTTCCCAGACCCATGCCTACAGTGACCAGGGGCCTGTCAACAGCAGAGAATTTCTGAGAACTTCACGGCAGCAAGAATGGAGGTTTCCAAATGGAAAGCAAGGTTAGTCCCATCATGCCCCCATTTCCATGGGCACAGCCAGCATTCATCTCTGTGGTTTTTAACAAGTCAAATGAGACACAGAGTACACACTGGTTGCTTCCCTCAGTCAACTTCTCGAGGCAGGGTGTTCTGCAACTAGTAAACGGCCTCACCCAGGATAGCCCTAGCTAGGCCTCCTGGCCCGTGCCTCTTCAAATGCCTGCCGTGCTACAGGAAATACTGTGCTTTAGTTGCAATAGGAACGTAGCCGTCTTTCTCTAGGAGGCAAGGTGACTTCAGCTAGGAGGTCCTGGATGGATGGAGAAGGCTAGTGTTTTTCTCTGTGCAGCTCAAACTAGGGAAGGAGTGAGACTTCCACGGCAAGTTGGAACTTGCTAGAACCGTGCTCGTGAATCTGTGCGATTGCTGGCTAAATCAAGATGTACCAGTAAGAGTGCACTGTGTTACCCTACCTTCGGCATACACACTGTGATTCGGAAAGCTCCTGGCCTGGATATTGCTTAGAAGGGCCAGGGGAGCCTGAGGGTACTCAGTGTTCTTGCAGGCAATAGATATTCCAGGCTTGGCACCTAGGTGTCCTAACAAGCCTACTGGCGTAAAAATGCTGCCGAGCAGCGACTACGGCCTCATGGAAACTGCTACACGCCTCTGCTTCTGCATAGCATTTCAGGGCTTTACCTCGAGGCAAGTTCTCACGTTGCTTGCCCTGGGAGCGATACAGCATGTTAGGATGCTGTATTTCTCCTTGAATAGAGTGACTTCAGGAACGAGGTCCTCGATAAATTCTAAGCAGAGTGTTTTCTCAGGGCAGCTCAGACGAGGGCAATGTCGAAGACTTCCAGGGCATGTTGGACTGCCTAGAAATGTGGTTCTGATGCTGTTCGAGTGCTCTGGAAATGTAGCTCTCCTGAAGTAACGTAGAGTGTGTTGCCCGAGACTCGGCAGACACAGAGGGCC
Organism: Eschrichtius robustus; assembly: GCF_028021215.1. Lineage (NCBI taxonomy): Eukaryota > Metazoa > Chordata > Mammalia > Artiodactyla > Eschrichtiidae > Eschrichtius > Eschrichtius robustus. Next base: position 100,657,096 of record NC_090832.1, read on the forward strand.
TCCGAGGGACGTATGGGACTCAATGCTGCTCAGCAGGCCCACAGGGGTGTGGAGGGAGTCAGTGATCTTGGAACCAAAATGATGCTCACCCGAGGGGCCTAGGAGTCCTGAAAAGGGTACTTCCTTTAAAATAAAGCAGAACCTCCACTAAGAGCTCATGGAAAGAGCTGCATGCCTCCCTTTCTGCAGGGCTACTCAGGGCCTTACCTCGAGGCAAGGACTCACGTGGAGATTCCCTTTAGCTCTAGAGCATGGCAAGGTGAGCCCCACCCCGGCCAATGAAGCTCCGTGTGTACCCAGAGAAAACTCATTTTCTTACCAGACCCATGCCTACAGTGGCCAGAGGCCTGTCAACAGCAGAGAATTTCAGAGAGCTTCATGGCAGCAAGAATGGATCTTTCCAAATGGAAAGCAAGGTTAGTCCCATCACGCCCCTATTTCCATGGGCACAGGCAGCATATATCTCTGTGGTTTTTAACAAGTCAAAAGGGACACAGAGTACATACTGGTTGCTTCCCTGAATCAACTTCTCGAGGCAGGTTGTTCTGCATCTAGTGAACGGTTTCACCAACGAACGCCGTAGCCAGGCCTCTGGGACCGTGCCTCTTCAAAAGCCTGCAGTGCTACAGGAAAAACTGTGCTTTAGTTGCAAAAGAACGCAAGCCGTCTTTCTCCTGTAGGCAGGTTGACTTCAGGTAGGAGGTCCTGATTGGAAGGAGAAGCCTAGTGTTTTTCTCTGTGCAGCTCAGACTAGGGAATGAGTGCCATTTCCACGGCATGTTAGACCTTGCTTGAACGTTGCTCTTGAACCTGTGCGAGTGCTGTGAATCAAGATATCACAAGAAAGAGTGCAGTGTGTTGCCCATGACTCAGCAGACACAGACGACCTCCGAGGGACCAATGGGCCTCGTTATTGCTCAGCAGGCCTACAGGGGTGTGGAGGTACTCTGAGATCTTGGAACAACAGTGATGCTCACCAGAGGGCGCGAGGAGTCCTGAAAAGGGTACTTCCTTTAAAGTAAAGCACAACAGCGACTAAGAGCTCATGGAAAGAGCTGCATGCCTCCCTTTCTGCAAGGGTACTCAGGTCCTTACCTCGAGGCAAGGACTCACGTGGAGATTCCCTTTAGCTCTAGAGCATGGCAAGGTGCGCCCCACCCCGGCCAATGAAGCTCCGTGTGTGGCCAGAGAAAACTCATTTTCTTCCCAGACCCATGCCTACAGTGACCAGGGGCCTGTCAACAGCAGAGAATTTCTGGGAACTTCACGGCAGCAAGAATGGAGGTTTCCAAATGGAAAGCAAGGTTAGTCCCATCATGCCCCCATTTCCATGGGCACAGCCAGCATACATCTCTGTGGTTTTTAACAAGTCAAATGAGACACAGAGTACACACTGGTTGCTTCCCTCAGTCAACTTCTCGAGGCAGGGTGTTCTGCAACTAGTAAACGGCCTCACCTAGGAAAGCCCTAGCTAGGCCTCCTGGCCCGTGCCTCTTCAAATGCCTGCCGTGCTGCAGGAAATACTGTGCTTTAGTTGCAATAGGAACGTAGCCGTCTTTCTCTAGGAGGCAAGGTGACTTCAGCTAGGAGGTCCTGGATGGATGGAGAAGGCTAGTGTTTTTCTCTGTGCAGCTCAAACTAGGGAAGGAGTGAGACTTCCACGGCAAGTTGGAACTTGCTAGAACCTTGCTCGTGAATCTGTGCGATTGCTGGCTAAATCAAGATGTACCAATAAGAGTGCACTGTGTTGCCCGATCTTCGGCATACACACTGTGATTCGGAAAGCTCCTGGCCTGGATATTGCTTAGAAGGGCCAGGGGAGCCTGAGGGTACTCAGTGTTCTTGCAGGCAATAGATATTCCAGGCTTGGCACCTAGGTGTCCTAACAAGCCTACTGGCGTAAAAATGCTGCCGAGCAGCGACTACGGCCTCATGGAAACTGCTACACGCCTCTGCTTCTGCATAGCATTTCAGGGCTTTACCTCGAGGCAAGTTCTCACGTTGCTTGCCCTGTGAGCGATACAGCATGTTAGGATGCTGTATTTCTCCTTGAATAGAGTGACTTCAGGAACGAGGTCCTCGATAAATTCTAAGCAGAGTGTTTTCTCAGGGCAGCTCAGACGAGGGCAATGTCGAAGACTTCCAGGGCATGTTGGACTGCCTAGAAATGTGGTTCTGATGCTGTTCGAGTGCTCTGGAAATGTAGCTCTCCTGAAGTAACGTAGAGTGTGTTGCCCGAGACTCGGCAGACACAGAGGGCCTCCGAGGGACGTATGGGACTCAATGCTGCTCAGCAGGCCCACAGGGGTGTGGAGGGAGTCAGTGATCTTGGAACCAAAATGATGCTCACCCGAGGGGCCTAGGAGTCCTGAAAAGGGTACTTCCTTTAAAATAAAGCAGAACCTCCACTAAGAGCTCATGGAAAGAGCTGCATGCCTCCCTTTCTGCAGGGCTACTCAGGGCCTTACCTCGAGGCAAGGACTCACGTGGAGATTCCCTTTAGCTCTAGAGCATGGCAAGGTGAGCCCCACCCCGGCCAATGAAGCTCCGTGTGTACCCAGAGAAAACTCATTTTCTTACCAGACCCATGCCTACAGTGGCCAGAGGCCTGTCAACAGCAGAGAATTTCAGAGAGCTTCATGGCAGCAAGAATGGATCTTTCCAAATGGAAAGCAAGGTTAGTCCCATCACGCCCCCATTTTCCATGGGCACAGGCAGCATATATCTCTGTGGTTTTTAACAAGTCAAAAGGGACACAGAGTACATACTGGTTGCTTCCCTGAATCAACTTCTCGAGGCAGGTTGTTCTGCATCTAGTGAACGGTTTCACCAACGAACGCCGTAGCCAGGCCTCTGGGACCGTGCCTCTTCAAAAGCCTGCAGTGCTACAGGAAAAACTGTGCTTTAGTTGCAAAAGAACGCAAGCCGTCTTTCTCCTGTAGGCAGGTTGACTTCAGGTAGGAGGTCCTGATTGGAAGGAGAAGCCTAGTGTTTTTCTCTGTGCAGCTCAGACTAGGGAATGAGTGCCATTTCCACGGCATTTTAGACCTTGCTTGAACGTTGCTCTTGAACCTGTGCGAGTGCTGTGAATCAAGATATCACAAGAAAGAGTGCAGTGTGTTGCCCATGACTCAGCAGACACAGACGACCTCCGAGGGACCAATGGGCCTCGTTATTGCTCAGCAGGCCTACAGGGGTGTGGAGGTACTCTGAGATCTTGGAACAACAGTGATGCTCACCAGAGGGCGCGAGGAGTCCTGAAAAGGGTACTTCCTTTAAAGTAAAGCACAACAGCGACTAAGAGCTCATGGAAAGAGCTGCATGCCTCCCTTTCTGCAAGGGTACTCAGGTCCTTACCTCGAGGCAAGGACTCACGTGGAGATTCCCTTTAGCTCTAGAGCATGGCAAGGTGCGCCCCACCCCGGCCAATGAAGCTCCGTGTGTGGCCAGAGAAAACTCATTTTCTTCCCAGACCCATGCCTACAGTGACCAGGGGCCTGTCAACAGCAGAGAATTTCTGGGAACTTCACGGCAGCAAGAATGGAGGTTTCCAAATGGAAAGCAAGGTTAGTCCCATCATGCCCTCATTTCCATGGGCACAGCCAGCATACATCTCTGTGGTTTTTAACAAGTCAAATGAGACACAGAGTACACACTGGTTGCTTCCCTCAGTCAACTTCTCGAGGCAGGGTGTTCTGCAACTAGTAAACGGCCTCACCTAGGAAAGCCCTAGCTAGGCCTCCTGGCCCGTGCCTCTTCAAATGCCTGCCGTGCTGCAGGAAATACTGTGCTTTAGTTGCAATAGGAACGTAGCCGTCTTTCTCTAGGAGGCAAGGTGACTTCAGCTAGGAGGTCCTGGATGGATGGAGAAGGCTAGTGTTTTTCTCTGTGCAGCTCAAACTAGGGAAGGAGTGAGACTTCCACGGCAAGTTGGAACTTGCTAGAACCTTGCTCGTGAATCTGTGCGATTGCTGGCTAAATCAAGATGTACCAATAAGAGTGCACTGTGTTGCCCGATCTTCGGCATACACACTGTGATTCGGAAAGCTCCTGGCCTGGATATTGCTTAGAAGGGCCAGGGGAGCCTGAGGGTACTCAGTGTTCTTGCAGGCAATAGATATTCCAGGCTTGGCACCTAGGTGTCCTAACAAGCCTACTGGCGTAAAAATGCTGCCGAGCAGCGACTACGGCCTCATGGAAACTGCTACACGCCTCTGCTTCTGCATAGCATTTCAGGGCTTTACCTCGAGGAAAGTTCTCACGGTGCTTGCCCTGGGAGCGATACAGCATTTTAGGATGCTGTATTTCTCCTTGAATAGAGTGACTTCAGGAACGAGGTCCTCGATAAATTCTAAGCAGAGTGTTTTCTCAGGGCAGCTCAGACGAGGGCAATGTCGAAGACTTCCAGGGCATGTTGGACTGCCTAGAAATGTGGTTCTGATGCTGTTCGAGTGCTCTGGAAATGTAGCTCTCCTGAAGTAACGTAGAGTGTGTTGCCCGAGACTCGGCAGACACAGAGGGCCTCCGAGGGACGTATGGGACTCAATGCTGCTCAGCAGGCCCACAGGGGTGTGGAGGGAGTCAGTGATCTTGGAACCAAAATGATGCTCACCCGAGGGGCCTAGGAGTCCTGAAAAGGGTACTTCCTTTAAAATAAAGCAGAACCTCCACTAAGAGCTCATGGAAAGAGCTGCATGCCTCCCTTTCTGCAGGGCTACTCAGGGCCTTACCTCGAGGCAAGGACTCACGTGGAGATTCCCTTTAGCTCTAGAGCATGGCAAGGTGAGCCCCACCCCGGCCAATGAAGCTCCGTGTGTACCCAGAGAAAACTCATTTTCTTACCAGACCCATGCCTACAGTGGCCAGAGGCCTGTCAACAGCAGAGAATTTCAGAGAGCTTCATGGCAGCAAGAATGGATCTTTCCAAATGGAAAGCAAGGTTAGTCCCATCACGCCCCTATTTCCATGGGCACAGGCAGCATATATCTCTGTGGTTTTTAACAAGTCAAAAGGGACACAGAGTACATACTGGTTGCTTCCCTGAATCAACTTCTCGAGGCAGGTTGTTCTGCAACTAGTGAACGGTTTCACCAACGAACGCCGTAGCCAGGCCTCTGGGACCGTGCCTCTTCAAAAGCCTGCAGTGCTACAGGAAAAACTGTGCTTTAGTTGCAAAAGAACGCAAGCCGTCTTTCTCCTGTAGGCAGGTTGACTTCAGGTAGGAGGTCCTGATTGGAAGGAGAAGCCTAGTGTTTTTCTCTGTGCAGCTCAGACTAGGGAATGAGTGCCATTTCCACGGCATGTTAGACCTTGCTTGAACGTTGCTCTTGAACCTGTGCGAGTGCTGTGAATCAAGATATCACAAGAAAGAGTGCAGTGTGTTGCCCATGACTCAGCAGACACAGACGACCTCCGAGGGACCAATGGGCCTCGTTATTGCTCAGCAGGCCTACAGGGGTGTGGAGGTACTCTGAGATCTTGGAACAACAGTGATGCTCACCAGAGGGCGCGAGGAGTCCTGAAAAGGGTACTTCCTTTAAAGTAAAGCACAACAGCGACTAAGAGCTCATGGAAAGAGCTGCATGCCTCCCTTTCTGCAAGGGTACTCAGGTCCTTACCTCGAGGCAAGGACTCACGTGGAGATTCCCTTTAGCTCTAGAGCATGGCAAGGTGCGCCCCACCCCGGCCAATGAAGCTCCGTGTGTGGCCAGAGAAAACTCATTTTCTTCCCAGACCCATGCCTACAGTGACCAGGGGCCTGTCAACAGCAGAGAATTTCTGGGAACTTCACGGCAGCAAGAATGGAGGTTTCCAAATGGAAAGCAAGGTTAGTCCCATCATGCCCCCATTTCCATGGGCACAGCCAGCATACATCTCTGTGGTTTTTAACAAGTCAAATGAGACACAGAGTACACACTGGTTGCTTCCCTCAGTCAACTTCTCGAGGCAGGGTGTTCTGCAACTAGTAAACGGCCTCACCTAGGAAAGCCCTAGCTAGGCCCCCTGGCCCGTGCCTCTTCAAATGCCTGCCGTGCTACAGGAAATACTGTGCTTTAGTTGCAATAGGAACGTAGCCGTCTTTCTCTAGGAGGCAAGGTGACTTCAGCTAGGAGGTCCTGGATGGATGGAGAAGGCTAGTGTTTTTCTCTGTGCAGCTCAAACTAGGGAAGGAGTAAGACTTCCACGGCAAGTTGGAACTTGCTAGAACCTTATTCGTGAATCTGTGCGATTGCTGGCTAAATCAAGATGTACCAATAAGAGTGCACTGTGTTGCCCTATCTTCGGCATACACACTGTGATTCGGAAAGCTCCTGGCCTGGATATTGCTTAGAAGGGCCAGGGGAGCCTGAGGGTACTCAGTGTTCTTGCAGGCAATAGATATTCCAGGCTTGGCACCTAGGTGTCCTAACAAGCCTACTGGCGTAAAAATGCTGCCGAGCAGCGACTACGGCCTCATGGAAACTGCTACACGCCTCTGCTTCTGCATAGCATTTCAGGGCTTTACCTCGAGGCAAGTTCTCACGTTGCTTGCCCTGGGAGCGATACAGCATGTTAGGATGCTGTATTTCTCCTTGAATAGAGTGACTTCAGGAACGAGGTCCTCGATAAATTCTAAGCAGAGTGTTTTCTCAGGGCAGCTCAGACGAGGGCAATGTCGAAGAATTCCAGGGCATGTTGGACTGCCTAGAAATGTGGTTCTGATGCTGTTCGAGTACTCTGGAAATGTAGCTCTCCTGAAGTAACGTAGAGTGTGTTGCCCGAGACTCGGCAGAACCAGAGGGCCTCCGAGGGACGTATGGGACTCAATGCTGCTCAGCAGGCCCACAGGGGTGTGGAGGGAGTCAGTGACCTTGGAACCAAAATGATGCTCACCCGAGGGGCCTAGGAGTCCTGAAAAGGGTACTTCCTTTAAAATAAAGCAGAACCTCCACTAAGAGCTCATGGAAAGAGCTGCATGCCTCCCTTTCTGCAGGGCTACTCAGGGCCTTACCTCGAGGCAAGGACTCACGTGGAGATTCCCTTTAGCTCTAGAGCATGGCAAGGTGCGCCCCACCCCGGCCAATGAAGCTCCGTGTGTGGCCAGAGAAAACTCATTTTCTTCCCAGACCCATGCCTACAGTGACCAGGGGCCTGTCAACAGCAGAGAATTTCTGAGAACTTCACGGCAGCAAGAATGGAGGTTTCCAAATGGAAAGCAAGGTTAGTCCCATCATGCCCCCATTTCCATGGGCACAGCCAGCAAACATCTCTGTGGTTTTTAACAAGTCAAATGAGACACAGAGTACACACTGGTTGCTTCCCTCAGTCAACTTCTCGAGGTAGGGTGTTCTGCAACTAGTAAACGGCCTCACCCAGGAAAGCCCTAGCTAGGCCTCCAGGCCCGTGCCTCTTCAAATGCCTGCCGTGCTACAGGAAATACTGTGCTTTAGTTGCAATAGGAACGTAGCCGTCTTTCTCTAGGAGGCAAGGTGACTTCAGCTAGGAGGTCCTGGATGGATGGAGAAGGCTAGTGTTTTTCTCTGTGCAGCTCAAACTAGGGAAGGAGTGAGACTTCCACGGCAAGTTGGAACTTGCTAGAACCGTGCTCGTGAATCTGTGTGATTGCTGGCTAAATCAAGATGTAACAGTAAGAGTGCACTGTGTTACCCTACCTTCGGCATACACACTGAGATTCGGAAAGCTCCTGGCCTGGATATTGCTTAGAAGGGCCAGGGGAGCCTGAGGGTACTCAGTGTTCTTGCAGGCAATAGATATTCCAGGCTTGGCACCTAGGTGTCCTAACAAGCCTACTGGCGTAAAAATGCTGCCGAGCAGCGACTACGGCCTCATGGAAACTGCTACACGCCTCTGCTTCTGCATAGCATTTCAGGGCTTTACCTCGAGGCAAGTTCTCACGTTGCTTGCCCTGGGAGCGATACAGCATGTTAGGATGCTGTATTTCTCCTTGAATAGAGTGACTTCAGGAACGAGGTCCTCGATAATTCTAAGCAGAGTGTTTTCTCAGGGCAGCTCAGACGAGGGCAATGTCGAAGACTTCCAGGGCATGTTGGACTGCCTAGAAATGTGGTTCTGATGCTGTTCGAGTGCTCTGGAAATGTAGCTCTCCTGAAGTAACGTAGAGTGTGTTGCCCGAGACTCGGCAGACACAGAGGGCCTCCGAGGGACGTATGGGACTCAATGCTGCTCAGCAGGCCCACAGGGATGTGGAGGGAGTCAGTGATCTTGGAACCAAAATGATGCTCACCCGAGAGACCTAGGAGTCCTGAAAAGGGTACTTCCTTTAAAATAAAGCAGAACCACCACTAAGAGCTCTTGGAAAGAGCTGCATGCCTCCCTTTCTGCAGGGCTACTCAGGGCCTTACCTCGAGGCAAGGACTCACGTGGAGATTCCCTTTAGCTCTAGAGCATGGCAAGGTGAGCCCCACCCCGGCCAATGAAGCTCCGTGTGTACCCAGAGAAAACTCATTTTCTTACCAGACCCATGCCTACAGTGGCCAGAGGCCTGTCAACAGCAGAGAATTTCAGGGAGCTTCATGGCAGCAAGAATGGATCTTTCCAAATGGAAAGCAAGGTTAGTACCATCACGCCCCTATTTCCATGGGCACAGGCAGCATATATCTCTGTGGTTTTTAACAAGTCAAAAGGGACACAGAGTACATACTGGTTGCTTCCCTGAATCAACTTCTCGAGGCAGGGTGTTCTGCATCTAGTGAACGGTTTCTCCAACGAACGCCGTAGCCAGGCCTCTGGGACCGTGCCTCTTCAAAAGCCTGCAGTGCTACAGGAAAAACTGTGCTTTAGTTGCAAAAGAACGCAAGCCGTCTTTCTCCTGTAGGCAGGGTGACTTCAGGTAGGAGGTCCTGATTGGAAGGAGAAGCCTAGTGTTTTTCTCTGTGCAGCTCAGACTAGGGAATGAGTGCCATTTCCACGGCATGTTAGACCTTGCTTGAACGTTGCTCTTGAACCTGTGCGAGTGCTGTGAATCAAGATATCACAAGAAAGAGTGCAGTGTGTTGCCCATGACTCAGCAGACACAGACGACCTCCGAGGGACCAATGGGCCTCGTTATTGCTCAGCAGGCCTACAGGGGTGTGGAGGTACTCTGAGATCTTGGAACAACAGTGATGCTCACCAGAGGGCGCGAGGAGTCCTGAAAAGGGTACTTCCTTTAAAGTAAAGCACAACAGCGACTAAGAGCTCATGGAAAGAGCTGCATGCCTCCCTTTCTGCAAGGGTACTCAGGTCCTTACCTCGAGGCAAGGACTCACGTGGAGATTCCCTTTAGCTCTAGAGCATGGCAAGGTGCGCCCCACCCCGGCCAATGAAGCTCCGTGTGTGGCCAGAGAAAACTCATTTTCTTCCCAGACCCATGCCTACAGTGACCAGGGGCCTGTCAACAGCAGAGAATTTCTGGGAACTTCACGGCAGCAAGAATGGAGGTTTCCAAATGGAAAGCAAGGTTAGTCCCATCATGCCCCCATTTCCATGGGCACAGCCAGCATACATCTCTGTGGTTTTTAACAAGTCAAATGAGACACAGAGTACACACTGGTTGCTTCCCTCAGTCAACTTCTCGAGGCAGGGTGTTCTGCAACTAGTAAACGGCCTCACCCAGGAAAGCCCTAGCTAGGCCTCCTGGCCCGTGCCTCTTCAAATGCCTGCCGTGCTACAGGAAATACTGTGCTTTAGTTGCAATAGGAACGTAGCCGTCTTTCTCTAGGAGGCAAGGTGACTTCAGCTAGGAGGTCCTGGATGGATGGAGAAGGCTAGTGTTTTTCTCTGTGCAGCTCAAACTAGGGAAGGAGTGAGACTTCCACGGCAAGTTGGAACTTGCTAGAACCTTGCTCGTGAATCTGTGCGATTGCTGGCTAAATCAAGATGTACCAATAAGAGTGCACTGTGTTGCCCTATCTTCGGCATACACACTGTGATTCGGAAAGCTCCTGGCCTGGATATTGCTTAGAAGGGCCAGGGGAGCCTGAGGGTACTCAGTGTTCTTGCAGGCAATAGATATTCCAGGCTTGGCACCTAGGTGTCCTAACAAGCCTACTGGCGTAAAAATGCTGCCGAGCAGCGACTACGGCCTCATGGAAACTGCTACACGCCTCTGCTTCTGCATAGCATTTCAGGGCTTTACCTCGAGGCAAGTTCTCACGGTGCTTGCCCTGGGAGCGATACAGCATGTTAGGATGCTGTATTTCTCCTTGAATAGAGTGACTTCAGGAACGAGGTCCTCGATAAATTCTAAGCAGAGTGTTTTCTCAGGGCAGCTCAGACGAGGGCAATGTCGAAGACTTCCAGGGCATGTTGGACTGCCTAGAAATGTGGTTCTGATGCTGTTCGAGTGCTCTGGAAATGTAGCTCTCCTGAAGTAACGTAGAGTGTGTTGCCCGAGACTCGGCAGACCCAGAGGGCCTCCTAGGGACGTATGGGACTCAATGCTGCTCAGCAGGCCCACAGGGGTGTGGAGGGAGTCAGTGACCTTGGAACCAAAATGATGCTCACCCGAGGGGCCTAGGAGTCCTGAAAAGGGTACTTCCTTTAAAATAAAGCAGAACCTCCACTAAGAGCTCATGGAAAGAGCTGCATGCCTCCCTTTCTGCAGGGCTACTCAGGGCCTTACCTCGAGGCAAGGACTCACGTGGAGATTCCCTTTAGCTCTAGAGCATGGCAAGGTGCGCCCCACCCCGGCCAATGAAGCTCCGTGTGTGGCCAGAGAAAACTCATTTTCTTCCCAGACCCATGCCTACAGTGACCAGGGGCCTGTCAACAGCAGAGAATTTCTGAGAACTTCACGGCAGCAAGAATGGAGGTTTCCAAATGGAAAGCAAGGTTAGTCCCATCATGCCCCCATTTCCATGGGCACAGCCAGCATACATCTCTGTGGTTTTTAACAAGTCAAATGAGACACAGAGTACACACTGGTTGCTTCCCTCAGTCAACTTCTCGAGGCAGGGTGTTCTGCAACTAGTAAACGGCCTCACCCAGGAAAGCCCTAGCTAGGCCTCCTGGCCCGTGCCTCTTCAAATGCCTGCTGTGCTACAGGAAATACTGTGCTTTAGTTGCAATAGGAACGTAGCCGTCTTTCTCTAGGAGGCAAGGTGACTTCAGCTAGGAGGTCCTGGATGGATGGAGAAGGCTAGTGTTTTTCTCTGTGCAGCTCAAACTAGGGAAGGAGTGAGACTTCCACGGCAAGTTGGAACTTGCTAGAACCGTGCTCGTGAATCTGTGCGATTGCTGGCTAAATCAAGATGTACCAGTAAGAGTGCACTGTGTTACCCTACCTTCGGCATACACACTGTGATTCGGAAAGCTCCTGGCCTGGATATTGCTTAGAAGGGCCAGGGGAGCCAGAGGGTACTCAGTGTTCTTGCAGGCAATAGATATTCCAGGCTTGGCACCTAGGTGTCCTAACAAGCCTACTGGCGTAAAAATGCTGCCGAGCAGCGACTACGGCCTCATGGAAACTGCTACACGCCTCTGCTTCTGCATAGCATTTCAGGGCTTTACCTCGAGGCAAGTTCTCACGTTGCTTGCCCTGTGAGCGATACAGCATGTTAGGATGCTGTATTTCTCCTTGAATAGAGTGACTTCAGGAACGAGGTCCTCGATCAATTCTAAGCAGAGTGTTTTCTCAGGGCAGCTCAGACGAGGGCAATGTCGAAGACTTCCAGGGCATGTTGGACTGCCTAGAAATGTGGTTCTGATGCTGTTCGAGTGCTCTGGAAATGTAGCTCTCCTGAAGTAACGTAGAGTGTGTTGCCCGAGACTCGGCAGACACAGAGGGCCTCCGAGGGACGTATGGGACTCAATGCTGCTCAGCAGGCCCACAGGGGTGTGGAGGGAGTCAGTGATCTTGGAACCAAAATGATGCTCACCCGAGGGGCCTAGGAGTCCTGAAAAGGGTACTTCCTTTAAAATAAAGCAGAACCTCCACTAAGAGCTCATGGAAAGAGCTGCATGCCTCCCTTTCTGCAGGGCTACTCAGGGCCTTACCTCGAGGCAAGGACTCACGTGGAGATTCCCTTTAGCTCTAGAGCATGGCAAGGTGAGCCCCACCCCGGCCAATGAAGCTCCGTGTGTACCCAGAGAAAACTCATTTTCTTACCAGACCCATGCCTACAGTGGCCAGAGGCCTGTCAACAGCAGAGAATTTCAGAGAGCTTCATGGCAGCAAGAATGGATCTTTCCAAATGGAAAGCAAGGTTAGTCCCATCACGCCCCTATTTCCATGGGCACAGGCAGCATATATCTCTGTGGTTTTTAACAAGTCAAAAGGGACACAGAGTACATACTGGTTGCTTCCCTGAATAAACTTCTCGAGGCAGGGTGTTCTGCATCTAGTGAACGGTTTCACCAACGAACGCCGTAGCCAGGCCTCTGGGACCGTGCCTCTTCAAAAGCCTGCAGTGCTACATGAAAAACTGTGCTTTAGTTGCAAAAGAACGCAAGCCGTCTTTCTCCTGTAGGCAGGTTGACTTCAGGTAGGAGGTCCTGATTGGAAGGAGAAGCCTAGTGTTTTTCTCTGTGCAGCTCAGACTAGGGAATGAGTGCCATTTCCACGGCATGTTAGACCTTGCTTGAACGTTGCTCTTGAACCTGTGCGAGTGCTGTGAATCAAGATATCACAAGAAAGAGTGCAGTGTGTTGCCCATGACTCAGCAGACACAGACGACCTCCGAGGGACCAATGGGCCTCGTTATTGCTCAGCAGGCCTACAGGGGTGTGGAGGTACTCTGAGATCTTGGAACAACAGTGATGCTCACCAGAGGGCGCGAGGAGTCCTGAAAAGGGTACTTCCTTTAAAGTAAAGCACAACAGCGACTAAGAGCTCATGGAAAGAGCTGCATGCCTCCCTTTCTGCAAGGGTACTCAGGTCCTTACCTCGAGGCAAGGACTCACGTGGAGATTCCCTTTAGCTCTAGAGCATGGCAAGGTGCGCCCCACCCCGGCCAATGAAGCTCCGTGTGTGGCCAGAGAAAACTCATTTTCTTCCCAGACCCATGCCTACAGTGACCAGGGGCCTGTCAACAGCAGAGAATTTCTGAGAACTTCACGGCAGCAAGAATGGAGGTTTCCAAATGGAAAGCAAGGTTAGTCCCATCATGCCCCCATTTCCATGGGCACAGCCAGCATACATCTCTGTGGTTTTTAACAAGTCAAATGAGACACAGAGTACACACTGGTTGCTTCCCTCAGTCAACTTCTCGAGGCAGGGTGTTCTGCAAATAGTAAACGACCTCACCTAGGAAAGCCCTAGCTAGGCCTCCTGGCCCGTGCCTCTTCAAATGCCTGCCGTGCTACAGGAAATACTGTGCTTTAGTTGCAATAGGAACGTAGCCGTCTTTCTCTAGGAGGCAAGGTGACTTCAGCTAGGAGGTCCTGGATGGATGGAGAAGGCTAGTGTTTTTCTCTGTGCAGCTCAAACTAGGGAAGGAGTGAGACTTCCACGGCAAGTTGGAACTTGCTAGAACCTTGCTCGTGAATCTGTGCGATTGCTGGCTAAATCAAGATGTACCAATAAGAGTGCACTGTGTTGCCCGATCTTCGGCATACACACTGTGATTCGGAAAGCTCCTGGCCTGGATATTGCTTAGAAGGGCCAGGGGAGCCTGAGGGTACTCAGTGTTCTTGCAGGCAATAGATATTCCAGGCTTGGCACCTAGGTGTCCTAACAAGCCTACTGGCGTAAAAATGCTGCCGAGCAGCGACTACGGCCTCATGGAAACTGCTACACGCCTCTGCTTCTGCATAGCATTTCAGGGCTTTACCTCGAGGCAAGTTCTCACGTTGCTTGCCCTGGGAGCGATACAGCATGTTAGGATGCTGTATTTCTCCTTGAATAGAGTGACTTCAGGAACGAGGTCCTCGATAAATTCTAAGCAGAGTGTTTTCTCAGGGCAGCTCAGACGAGGGCAATGTCGAAGACTTCCAGGGCATGTTAGACTGCCTAGAAATGTGGTTCTGATGCTGTTCGAGTGCTCTGGAAATGTAGCTCTCCTGAAGTAACGTAGAGTGTGTTGCCCGTGACTCGGCAGACACAGAGGGCCTCCGAGGGACGTATGGGACTCAATGATGCTCAGCAGGCCCACAGGGGTGTGGAGGGAGTCAGTGATCTTGGAACCAAAATGATGCTCACCCGAGGGGCCTAGGAGTCCTGAAAAGGGTACTTCCTTTAAAATAAAGCAGAACCTCCACTAAGAGCTCATGGAAAGAGCTGCATGCCTCCCTTTCTGCAGGGCTACTCAGGGCCTTACCTCGAGGCAAGGACTCACGTGGAGATTCCCTTTAGCTCTAGAGCATGGCAAGGTGAGCCCCACCCCGGCCAATGAAGCTCCGTGTGTACCCAGAGAAAACTCATTTTCTTACCAGACTCATGCCTACAGTGGCCAGAGGCCTGTCAACAGCAGAGAATTTCAGAGAGCTTCATGGCAGCAAGAATGGATCTTTCCAAATGGAAAGCAAGGTTAGTCCCATCACGCCCCTATTTCCATGGGCACAGGCAGCATATATCTCTGTGGTTTTTAACAAGTCAAAAGGGACACAGAGTACATACTGGTTGCTTCCCTGAATCAACTTCTCGAGGCAGGGTGTTCTGCATCTAGTGAACGGTTTCACCAACGATCGCCGTAGCCAGGCCTCTGGGACCGTGCCTCTTCAAAAGCCTGCAGTGCTACAGGAAAAACTGTGCTTTAGTTGCAAAAGAACGCAAGCCGTCTTTCTCCTGTAGGCAGGTTGACTTCAGGTAGGAGGTCCTGATTGGAAGGAGAAGCCTAGTGTTTTTCTCTGTGCAGCTCAGACTAGGGAATGAGTGCCATTTCCACGGCATGTTAGACCTTGCTTGAACGTTGCTCTTGAACCTGTGCGAGTGCTGTGAATCAAGATATCACAAGAAAGAGTGCAGTGTGTTGCCCATGACTCAGCAGACACAGACGACCTCCGAGGGACCAATGGGCCTCGTTATTGCTCAGCAGGCCTGCAGGGGTGTGGAGGTACTCTGAGATCTTGGAACAACAGTGATGCTCACCAGAGGGCGCGAGGAGTCCTGAAAAGGGTACTTCCTTTAAAGTAAAGCACAACAGCGACTAAGAGCTCATGGAAAGAGCTGCATGCCTCCCTTTCTGCAAGGGTACTCAGGTCCTTACCTCGAGGCAAGGACTCACGTGGAGATTCCCTTTAGCTCTAGAGCATGGCAAGTTGCGCCCCACCCCGGCCAATGAAGCTCCGTGTGTGGCCAGAGAAAACTCATTTTCTTCCCAGACCCATGCCTACAGTGACCAGGGGCCTGTCAACAGCAGAGAATTTCTGGGAACTTCACGGCAGCAAGAATGGAGGTTTCCAAATGGAAAGCAAGGTTAGTCCCATCATGCCCCCATTTCCATGGGCACAGCCAGCATACATCTCTGTGGTTTTTAACAAGTCAAATGAGACACAGAGTACACACTGGTTGCTTCCCTCAGTCAACTTCTCGAGACAGGGTGTTCTGCAACTAGTAAACGGCCTCACCTAGGAAAGCCCTAGCTAGGCCTCCTGGCCCGTGCCTCTTCAAATGCCTGCCGTGCTACAGGAAATACTGTGCTTTAGTTGCAATAGGAACGTAGCCGTCTTTCTCTAGGAGGCAAGGTGACTTCAGCTAGGAGGTCCTGGATGGATGGAGAAGGCTAGTGTTTTTCTCTGTGCAGCTCAAACTAGGGAAGCAGTGAGACTTCCACGGCAAGTTGGAACTTGCTAGAACCTTGCTCGTGAATCTGTGCGATTGCTGGCTAAATCAAGATGTACCAATAAGAGTGCACTGTGTTGCCCTATCTTCGGCATACACACTGTGATTCGGAAAGCTCCTGGCCTGGATATTGCTTAGAAGGGCCAGGGGAGCCTGAGGGTACTCAGTGTTCTTGCAGGCAATAGATATTCCAGGCTTGGCACCTAGGTGTCCTAACAAGCCTACTGGCGTAAAAATGCTGCCGAGCAGCGACTACGGCCTCATGGAAACTGCTACACGCCTCTGCTTCTGCATAGCATTTCAGGGCTTCACCTCGAGGCAAGTTCTCACGTTGCTTGCCCTGGGAGCGATACAGCATGTTAGGATGCTGTATTTCTCCTTGAATAGAGTGACTTCAGGAACGAGGTCCTCGATAAATTCTAAGCAGAGTGTTTTCTCAGGGCAGCTCAGACGAGGGCAATGTCGAAGACTTCCAGGGCATGTTGGACTGCCTAGAAATGTGGTTCTGATGCTGTTCGAGTGCTCTGGAAATGTAGCTCTCCTGAAGTAACGTAGAGTGTGTTGCCCGAGACTCGGCAGACCCAGAGGGCCTCCGAGGGACGTATGGGACTCAATGCTGCTCAGCAGGCCCACAGGGGTGTGGAGGGAGTCAGTGACCTTGGAACCAAAATGATGCTCACCCGAGGGGCCTAGGAGTCCTGAAAAGGGTACTTCCTTTAAAATAAAGCAGAACATCCACTAAGAGCTCATGGAAAGAGCTGCATGCCTCCCTTTCTGCAGGGCTACTCAGGGCCTTACCTCGAGGCAAGGACTCACGTGGAGATTCCCTTTAGCTCTAGAGCATGGCAAGGTGCGCCCCACCCCGGCCAATGAAGCTCCGTGTGTGGCCAGAGAAAACTCATTTTCTTCCCAGACCCATGCCTACAGTGACCAGGGGCCTGTCAACAGCAGAGAATTTCTGAGAACTTCACGGCAGCAAGAATGGAGGTTTCCAAATGGAAAGCAAGGTTAGTCCCATCATGCCCCCATTTCCATGGGCACAGCCAGCATACATCTCTGTGGTTTTTAACAAGTCAAATGAGACACAGAGTACACACTGGTTGCTTCCCTCAGTCAACTTCTCGAGGCAGGGTGTTCTGCAACTAGTAAACGGCCTCACCCAGGAAAGCCCTAGCTAGGCCTCCTGGCCCGTGCCTCTTCAAATGCCTGCCGTGCTACAGGAAATACTGTGCTTTAGTTGCAATAGGAACGTAGCCGTCTTTCTCTAGGAGGCAAGGTGACTTCAGCTAGGAGGTCCTGGATGGATGGAGAAGGCTAGTGTTTTTCTCTGTGCAGCTCAAACTAGGGAAGGAGTGAGACTTCCACGGCAAGTTGGAACTTGCTAGAACCGTGCTCGTGAATCTGTGCGATTGCTGGCTAAATCAAGATGTACCAGTAAGAGTGCACTGTGTTACCCTACCTTCGGCATACACACTGTGATTCGGAAAGCTCCTGGCCTGGATATTGCTTAGAAGGGCCAGGGGAGCCTGAGGGTACTCAGTGTTCTTGCAGGCAATAGATATTCCAGGCTTGGCACCTAGGTGTCCTAACAAGCCTACTGGCGTAAAAATGCTGCCGAGCAGCGACTACGGCCTCATGGAAACTGCTACACGCCTCTGCTTCTGCATAGCATTTCAGGGCTTTACCTCGAGGCAAGTTCTCACGTTGCTTGCCCTGTGAGCGATACAGCATGTTAGGATGCTGTATTTCTCCTTGAATAGAGTGACTTCAGGAACGAGGTCCTCGATAAATTCTAAGCAGAGTGTTTTCTCAGGGCAGCTCAGACGAGGGCAATGTCGAAGACTTCCAGGGCATGTTGGACTGCCTAGAAATGTGGTTCTGATGCTGTTCGAGTGCTCTGGAAATGTAGCTCTCCTGAAGTAACGTAGAGTGTGTTGCCCGAGACTCGGCAGACACAGAGGGCCTCCGAGGGACGTATGGGACTCAATGCTGCTCAGCAGGCCCACAGGGGTGTGGAGGGAGTCAGTGATCTTGGAACCAAAATGATGCTCACCCGAGGGGCCTAGGAGTCCTGAAAAGGGTACTTCCTTTAAAATAAAGCAGAACCTCCACTAAGAGCTCATGGAAAGAGCTGCATGCCTCCCTTTCTGCAGGGCTACTCAGGGCCTTACCTCGAGGCAAGGACTCACGTGGAGATTCCCTTTAGCTCTAGAGCATGGCAAGGTGAGCCCCACCCCGGCCAATGAAGCTCCGTGTGTACCCAGAGAAAACTCATTTTCTTACCAGACCCATGCCTACAGTGGCCAGAGGCCTGTCAACAGCAGAGAATTTCAGAGAGCTTCATGGCAGCAAGAATGGATCTTTCCAAATGGAAAGCAAGGTTAGTCCCATCACGCCCCTATTTCCATGGGCACAGGCAGCATATATCTCTGTGGTTTTTAACAAGTCAAAAGGGACACAGAGTACATACTGGTTGCTTCCCTGAATCAACTTCTCGAGGCAGGGTGTTCTGCATCTAGTGAACGGTTTCACCAACGAACGCCGTAGCCAGGCCTCTGGGACCGTGCCTCTTCAAAAGCCTGCAGTGCTACAGGAAAAACTGTGCTTTAGTTGCAAAAGAACGCAAGCCGTCTTTCTCCTGTAGGCAGGGTGACTTCAGGTAGGAGGTCCTGATTGGAAGGAGAAGCCTAGTGTTTTTCTCTGTGCAGCTCAGACTAGGGAATGAGTGCCATTTCCACGGCATGTTAGACCTTACTTGAACGTTGCTCTTGAACCTGTGCGAGTGCTGTGAATCAAGATATCACAAGAAAGAGTGCAGTGTGTTGCCCATGACTCAGCAGACACAGACGACCTCCGAGGGACCAATGGGCCTCGTTATTGCTCAGCAGGCCTACAGGGGTGTGGAGGTACTCTGAGATCTTGGAACAACAGTGATGCTCACCAGATGGCGCGAGGAGTCCTGAAAAGGGTACTTCCTTTAAAGTAAAGCACAACAGCGACTAAGAGCTCATGGAAAGAGCTGCATGCCTCCCTTTCTGCAAGGGTACTCAGGTCCTCACCTCGAGGCAAGGACTCACGTGGAGATTCCCTTTAGCTCTAGAGCATGGCAAGGTGCGCCCCACCCCGGCCAATGAAGCTCCGTGTGTGGCCAGAGAAAACTCATTTTCTTCCCAGACCCATGCCTACAGTGACCAGGGGCCTGTCAACAGCAGAGAATTTCTGAGAACTTCACGGCAGCAAGAATGGATCTTTCCAAATGGAAAGCAAGGTTAGTCCCATCATGCCCCCATTTCCATGGGCACAGCCAGCATACATCTCTGTGGTTTTTAACAAGTCAAATGAGACACAGAGTACACACTGGTTGCTTCCCTCAGTCAACTTCTCGAGGCAGGGTGTTCTGCAACTAGTAAACGGCCTCACCCAGGAAAGCCCTAGCTAGGCCTCCTGGCCCGTGCCTCTTCAAATGCCTGCCGTGCTACAGGAAATACTGTGCTTTAGTTGCAATAGGAACGTAGCCGTCTTTCTCTAGGAGGCAAGGTGACTTCAGCTAGGAGGTCCTGGATGGATGGAGAAGGCTAGTGTTTTTCTCTGTGCAGCTCAAACTAGGGAAGGAGTGAGACTTCCACGGCAAGTTGGAACTTGCTAGAACCGTGCTCGTGAATCTGTGCGATTGCTGGCTAAATCAAGATGTACCAGTAAGAGTGCACTGTGTTGCCCTACCTTCGGCATACACACTGTGATTCGGAAAGCTCCTGGCCTGGATATTGCTTAGAAGGGCCAGGGGAGCCTGAGGGTACTCAGTGTTCTTGCAGGCAATAGATATTCCAGGCTTGGCACCTAGGTGTCCTAACAAGCCTACTGGCGTAAAAATGCTGCCGAGCAGCGACTACGGCCTCATGGAAACTGCTACACGCCTCTGCTTCTGCATAGCATTTCAGGGCTTTACCTCGAGGCAAGTTCTCACGTTGCTTGCCCTGTGAGCGATACAGCATGTTAGGATGCTGTATTTCTCCTTGAATAGAGTGACTTCAGGAACGAGGTCCTCGATAAATTCTAAGCAGAGTGTTTTCTAAGGGCAGCTCAGACGAGGGCAATGTCGAAGACTTCCAGGGCATGTTGGACTGCCTAGAAATGTGGTTCTGATGCTGTTCGAGTGCTCTGGAAATGTAGCTCTCCTGAAGTAACGTAGAGTGTGTTGCCCGAGACTCGGCAGACACAGAGGGCCTCCGAGGGACGTATGGGACTCAATGCTGCTCAGCAGGCCCACAGGGGTGTGGAGGGAGTCAGTGATCTTGGAACCAAAATGATGCTCACCCGAGGGGCCTAGGAGTCCTGAAAAGGGTACTTCCTTTAAAATAAAGCAGAACCTCCACTAAGAGCTCATGGAAAGAGCTGCATGCCTCCCTTTCTGCAGGGCTACTCAGGGCCTTACCTCGAGGCAAGGACTCACGTGGAGATTCCCTTTAGCTCTAGAGCATGGCAAGGTGAGCCCCACCCCGGCCAATGAAGCTCCGTGTGTACCCAGAGAAAACTCATTTTCTTACCAGACCCATGCCTACAGTGGCCAGAGGCCTGTCAACAGCAGAGAATTTCAGAGAGCTTCATGGCAGCAAGAATGGATCTTTCCAAATGGAAAGCAAGGTTAGTCCCATCATGCCCCTATTTCCATGGGCACAGGCAGCATATATCTCTGTGGTTTTTAACAAGTCAAAAGGGACACAGAGTACATACTGGTTGCTTCCCTGAATCAACTTCTCGAGGCAGGTTGTTCTGCATCTAGTGAACGGTTTCACCAACGAACGCCGTAGCCAGGCCTCTGGGACCGTGCCTCTTCAAAAGCCTGCAGTGCTACAGGAAAAACTGTGCTTTAGTTGCAAAAGAACGCAAGCCGTCTTTCTCCTGTAGGCAGGTTGACTTCAGGTAGGAGGTCCTGATTGGAAGGAGAAGCCTAGTGTTTTTCTCTGTGCAGCTCAGACTAGGGAATGAGTGCCATTTCCACGGCATGTTAGACCTTGCTTGAACGTTGCTCTTGAACCTGTGCGAGTGCTGTGAATCAAGATATCACAAGAAAGAGTGCAGTGTGTTGCCCATGACTCAGCAGACACACACGACCTCCGAGGGACCAATGGGCCTCGTTATTGCTCAGCAGGCCTACAGGGGTGTGGAGGTACTCTGAGATCTTGGAACAACAGTGATGCTCACCAGAGGGCGCGAGGAGTCCTGAAAAGGGTACTTCCTTTAAAGTAAAGCACAACAGCGACTAAGAGCTCATGGAAAGAGCTGCATGCCTCCCTTTCTGCAAGGGTACTCAGGTCCTTACCTCGAGGCAAGGACTCACGTGGAGATTCCCTTTAGCTCTAGAGCATGGCAAGGTGCGCCCCACCCCGGCCAATGAAGCTCCGTGTGTGGCCAGAGAAAACTCATTTTCTTCCCAGACCCATGCCTACAGTGACCAGGGGCCTGTCAACAGCAGAGAATTTCTGGGAACTTCACGGCAGCAAGAATGGAGGTTTCCAAATGGAAAGCAAGGTTAGTCCCATCATGCCCCCATTTCCATGGGCACAGCCAGCATACATCTCTGTGGTTTTTAACAAGTCAAATGAGACACAGAGTACACACTGGTTGCTTCCCTCAGTCAACTTCTCGAGGCAGGGTGTTCTGCAACTACTAAACGGCCTCACCTAGGAAAGCCCTAGGTAGGCCTCCTGGCCCGTGCCTCTTCAAATGCCTGCCGTGCTACAGGAAATACTGTGCTTTAGTTGCAATAGGAACGTAGCCGTCTTTCTGTAGGAGGCAAGGTGACTTCAGCTAGGAGGTCCTGGATGGATGGAGAAGGCTAGTGTTTTTCTCTGTGCAGCTCAAACTAGGGAAGGAGTGAGACTTCCACGGCAAGTTGGAACTTGCTAGAACCTTGCTCGTGAATCTGTGCGATTGCTGGCTAAATCAAGATGTACCAATAAGAGTGCACTGTGTTGCCCTATCTTCGGCATACACACTGTGATTCGGAAAGCTCCTGGCCTGGATATTGCTTAGAAGGGCCAGGGGAGCCTGAGGGTACTCAGTGTTCTTGCAGGCAATAGATATTCCAGGCTTGGCACCTAGGTGTCCTAACAAGCCTACTGGCGTAAAAATGCTGCCGAGCAGCGACTACGGCCTCATGGAAACTGCTACACGCCTCTGCTTCTGCATAGCATTTCAGGGCTTTACCTCGAGGCAAGTTCTCAAGTTGCTTGCCCTGGGAGCGATACAGCATGTTAGGATGCTGTATTTCTCCTTGAATAGAGTGACTTCAGGAACGAGGTCCTCGATAAATTCTAAGCAGAGTGTTTTCTCAGGGCAGCTCAGACGAGGGCAATGTCGAAGACTTCCAGGGCATGTTGGACTGCCTAGAAATGTGGTTCTGATGCTGTTCGAGTGCTCTGGAAATGTAGCTCTCCTGAAGTAACGTAGAGTGTGTTGCCCGAGACTCGGCAGACCCAGAGGGCCTCCGAGGGACGTATGGGACTCAATGCTGCTCAGCAGGCCCACAGGGGTGTGGAGGGAGTCAGTGACCTTGGAACCAAAATGATGCTCACCCGAGGGGCCTAGGAGTCCTGAAAAGGGTACTTCCTTTAAAATAAAGCAGAACCTCCACTAAGAGCTCATGGAAAGAGCTGCATGCCTCCCTTTCTGCAGGGCTACTCAGGGCCTTACCTCGAGGCAAGGACTCACGTGGAGATTCCCTTTAGCTCTAGAGCATGGCAAGGTGCGCCCCACCCCGGCCAATGAAGCTCCGTGTGTGGCCAGAGAAAACTCATTTTCTTCCCAGACCCATGCCTACAGTGACCAGGGGCCTGTCAACAGCAGAGAATTTCTGAGAACTTCACGGCAGCAAGAATGGAGGTTTCCAAATGGAAAGCAAGGTTAGTCCCATCATGCCCCCATTTCCATGGGCACAGCCAGCAAACATCTCTGTGGTTTTTAACAAGTCAAATGAGACACAGAGTACACACTGGTTGCTTCCCTCAGTCAACTTCTCGAGGCAGGGTGTTCTGCAACTAGTAAACGGCCTCACCCAGGAAAGCCCTAGCTAGGCCTCCAGGCCCGTGCCTCTTCAAATGCCTGCCGTGCTACAGGAAATACTGTGCTTTAGTTGCAATAGGAACGTAGCCGTCTTTCTCTAGGAGGCAAGGTGACTTCAGCTAGGAGGTCCTGGATGGATGGAGAAGGCTAGTGTTTTTCTCTGTGCAGCTCAAACTAGGGAAGGAGTGAGACTTCCACGGCAAGTTGGAACTTGCTAGAACCGTGCTCGTGAATCTGTGCGATTGCTGGCTAAATCAAGATGTACCAGTAAGAGTGCACTGTGTTACCCTACCTTCGGCATACACACTGTGATTCGGAAAGCTCCTGGCCTGGATATTGCTTAGAAGGGCCAGGGGAGCCTGAGGGTACTCAGTGTTCTTGCAGGCAATAGATATTCCAGGCTTGGCACCTAGGTGTCCTAACAAGCCTACTGGCGTAAAAATGCTGCCGAGCAGCGACTACGGCCTCATGGAAACTGCTACACGCCTCTGCTTCTGCATAGCATTTCAGGGCTTTACCTCGAGGCAAGTTCTCACGTTGCTTGCCCTGTGAGCGATACAGCATGTTAGGATGCTGTATTTCTCCTTGAATAGAGTGACTTCAGGAACGAGGTCCTCGATAAATTCTAAGCAGAGTGTTTTCTCAGGGCAGCTCAGACGAGGGCAATGTCGAAGACTTCCAGGGCATGTTGGACTGCCTAGAAATGTGGTTCTGATGCTGTTCGAGTGCTCTGGAAATGTAGCTCTCCTGAAGTAACGTAGAGTGTGTTGCCCGAGACTCGGCAGACCCAGAGGGCCTCCGAGGGACGTATGGGACTCAATGCTGCTCAGCAGGCCCACAGGGATGTGGAGGGAGTCAGTGATCTTGGAACCAAAATGATGCTCACCCGAGAGACCTAGGAGTCCTGAAAAGGGTACTTCCTTTAAAATAAAGCAGAACCTCCACTAAGAGCTCTTGGAAAGAGCTGCATGCCTCCCTTTCTGCAGGGCTACTCAGGGCCTTACCTCGAGGCAAGGACTCACGTGGAGATTCCCTTTAGCTCTAGAGCATGGCAAGGTGAGCCCCACCCCGGCCAATGAAGCTCCGTGTGTACCCAGAGAAAACTCATTTTCTTACCAGACCCATGCCTACAGTGGCCAGAGGCCTGTCAACAGCAGAGAATTTCAGGGAGCTTCATGGCAGCAAGAATGGATCTTTCCAAATGGAAAGCAAGGTTAGTACCATCACGCCCCTATTTCCATGGGCACAGGCAGCATATATCTCTGTGGTTTTTAACAAGTCAAAAGGGACACAGAGTACATACTGGTTGCTTCCCTGAATCAACTTCTCGAGGCAGGGTGTTCTGCATCTAGTGAACGGTTTCACCAACGAACGCCGTAGCCAGGCCTCTGGGACCGTGCCTCTTCAAAAGCCTGCAGTGCTACAGGAAAAACTGTGCTTTAGTTGCAAAAGAACGCAAGCCGTCTTTCTCCTGGAGGCAGGGTGACTTCAGGTAGGAGGTCCTGATTGGAAGGAGAAGCCTAGTGTTTTTCTCTGTGCAGCTCAGACTAGGGAATGAGTGCCATTTCCACGGCATGTTAGACCTTGCTTGAACGTTGCTCTTGAACCTGTGCGAGTGCTGTGAATCAAGATATCACAAGAAAGAGTGCAGTGTGTTGCCCATGACTCAGCAGACACAGACGACCTCCGAGGGACCAATGGGCCTCGTTATTGCTCAGCAGGCCTACAGGGGTGTGGAGGTACTCTGAGATCTTGGAACAACAGTGATGCTCACCAGAGGGCGCGAGGAGTCCTGAAAAGGGTACTTCCTTTAAAGTAAAGCACAACAGCGACTAAGAGCTCATGGAAAGAGCTGCATGCCTCCCTTTCTGCAAGGGTACTCAGGTCCTTACCTCGAGGCAAGGACT
The DNA here is from genome assembly GCF_028021215.1 of Eschrichtius robustus. Lineage (NCBI taxonomy): Eukaryota > Metazoa > Chordata > Mammalia > Artiodactyla > Eschrichtiidae > Eschrichtius > Eschrichtius robustus. Next base: position 100,681,786 of record NC_090832.1, read on the forward strand.
CACGTGGAGATTCCCTTTAGCTCTAGAGCATGGCAAGGTGCGCCCCACCCCGGCCAATGAAGCTCCGTGTGTGGCCAGAGAAAACTCATTTTCTTCCCAGACCCATGCCTACAGTGACCAGGGGCCTGTCAACAGCAGAGAATTTCTGAGAACTTCACGGCAGCAAGAATGGAGGTTTCCAAATGGAAAGCAAGGTTAGTCCCATCATGCCCCCATTTCCATGGGCACAGCCAGCAAACATCTCTGTGGTTTTTAACAAGTCAAATGAGACACAGAGTACACACTGGTTGCTTCCCTCAGTCAACTTCTCGAGGCAGGGTGTTCTGCAACTAGTAAACGGCCTCACCCAGGAAAGCCCTAGCTAGGCCTCCAGGCCCGTGCCTCTTCAAATGCCTGCCGTGCTACAGGAAATACTGTGCTTTAGTTGCAATAGGAACGTAGCCGTCTTTCTCTAGGAGGCAAGGTGACTTCAGCTAGGAGGTCCTGGATGGATGGAGAAGGCTAGTGTTTTTCTCTGTGCAGCTCAAACTAGGGAAGGAGTGAGACTTCCACGGCAAGTTGGAACTTGCTAGAACCGTGCTCGTGAATCTGTGCGATTGCTGGCTAAATCAAGATGTACCAGTAAGAGTGCACTGTGTTACCCTACCTTCGGCATACACACTGTGATTCGGAAAGCTCCTGGCCTGGATATTGCTTAGAAGGGCCAGGGGAGCCTGAGGGTACTCAGTGTTCTTGCAGGCAATAGATATTCCAGGCTTGGCACCTAGGTGTCCTAACAAGCCTACTGGCGTAAAAATGCTGCCGAGCAGCGACTACGGCCTCATGGAAACTGCTACACGCCTCTGCTTCTGCATAGCATTTCAGGGCTTTACCTCGAGGCAAGTTCTCACGTTGCTTGCCCTGTGAGCGATACAGCATGTTAGGATGCTGTATTTCTCCTTGAATAGAGTGACTTCAGGAACGAGGTCCTCGATAAATTCTAAGCAGAGTGTTTTCTCAGGGCAGCTCAGACGAAGGCAATGTCGAAGACTTCCAGGGCATGTTGGACTGCCTAGAAATGTGGTTCTGATGCTGTTCGAGTGCTCTGGAAATGTAGCTCTCCTGAAGTAACGTAGAGTGTGTTGCCCGAGACTCGGCAGACACAGAGGGCCTCCGAGGGACGTATGGGACTCAATGCTGCTCAGCAGGCCCACAGGGATGTGGAGGGAGTCAGTGATCTTGGAACCAAAATGATGCTCACCCGAGAGACCTAGGAGTCCTGAAAAGGGTACTTCCTTTAAAATAAAGCAGAACCTCCACTAAGAGCTCTTGGAAAGAGCTGCATGCCTCCCTTTCTGCAGGGCTACTCAGGGCCTTACCTCGAGGCAAGGACTCACGTGGAGATTCCCTTTAGCTCTAGAGCATGGCAAGGTGAGCCCCACCCCGGCCAATGAAGCTCCGTGTGTACCCAGAGAAAACTGATTTTCTTACCAGACCCATGCCTACAGTGGCCAGAGGCCTGTCAACAGCAGAGAATTTCAGGGAGCTTCATGGCAGCAAGAATGGATCTTTCCAAATGGAAAGCAAGGTTAGTACCATCACGCCCCTATTTCCATGGGCACAGGCAGCATATATCTCTGTGGTTTTTAACAAGTCAAAAGGGACACAGAGTACATACTGGTTGCTTCCCTGAATCAACTTCTCGAGGCAGGGTGTTCTGCATCTAGTGAACGGTTTCACCAACGAACGCCGTAGCCAGGCCTCTGGGACCGTGCCTCTTCAAAAGCCTGCAGTGCTACAGGAAAAACTGTGCTTTAGTTGCAAAAGAACGCAAGCCGTCTTTCTCCTGGAGGCAGGGTGACTTCAGGTAGGAGGTCCTGATTGGAAGGAGAAGCCTAGTGTTTTTCTCTGTGCAGCTCAGACTAGGGAATGAGTGCCATTTCCACGGCATGTTAGACCTTGCTTGAACGTTGCTCTTGAACCTGTGCGAGTGCTGTGAATCAAGATATCACAAGAAAGAGTGCAGTGTGTTGCCCATGACTCAGCAGACACAGACGACCTCCGAGGGACCAATGGGCCTCGTTATTGCTCAGCAGGCCTACAGGGGTGTGGAGGTACTCTGAGATCTTGGAACAACAGTGATGCTCACCAGAGGGCGCGAGGAGTCCTGAAAAGGGTACTTCCTTTAAAGTAAAGCACAACAGCGACTAAGAGCTCATGGAAAGAGCTGCATGCCTCCCTTTCTGCAAGGGTACTCAGGTCCTTACCTCGAGGCAAGGACTCACGTGGAGATTCCCTTTAGCTCTAGAGCATGGCAAGGTGCGCCCCACCCCGGCCAATGAAGCTCCGTGTGTGGCCAGAGAAAACTCATTTTCTTCCCAGACCCATGCCTACAGTGACCAGGGGCCTGTCAACAGCAGAGAATTTCTGAGAACTTCACGGCAGCAAGAATGGAGGTTTCCAAATGGAAAGCAAGGTTAGTCCCATCATGCCCCCATTTCCATGGGCACAGCCAGCATACATCTCTGTGGTTTTTAACAAGTCAAATGAGACACAGAGTACACACTGGTTGCTTCCCTCAGTCAACTTCTCGAGGCAGGGTGTTCTGCAACTAGTAAACGGCCTCACCCAGGAAAGCCCTAGCTAGGCCTCCTGGCCCGTGCCTCTTCAAATGCCTGCCGTGCTACAGGAAATACTGTGCTTTAGTTGCAATAGGAACGTAGCCGTCTTTCTCTAGGAGGCAAGGTGACTTCAGCTAGGAGGTCCTGGATGGATGGAGAAGGCTAGTGTTTTTCTCTGTGCAGCTCAAACTAGGGAAGGAGTGAGACTTCCACGGCAAGTTGGAACTTGCTAGAACCGTGCTCGTGAATCTGTGCGATTGCTGGCTAAATCAAGATGTACCAGTAAGAGTGCACTGTGTTGCCCTACCTTCGGCATACACACTGTGATTCGGAAAGCTCCTGGCCTGGATATTGCTTAGAAGGGCCAGGGGAGCCTGAGGGTACTCAGTGTTCTTGCAGGCAATAGATATTCCAGGCTTGGCACCTAGGTGTCCTAACAAGCCTACTGGCGTAAAAATGCTGCCGAGCAGCGACTACGGCCTCATGGAAACTGCTACACGCCTCTGCTTCTGCATAGCATTTCAGGGCTTCACCTCGAGGCAAGTTCTCACGTTGCTTGCCCTGGGAGCGATACAGCATGTTAGGATGCTGTATTTCTCCTTGAATAGAGTGACTTCAGGAACGAGGTCCTCGGTAAATTCTAAGCAGAGTGTTTTCTCAGGGCAGCTCAGACGAGGGCAATGTCGAAGACTTCCAGGGCATGTTGGACTGCCTAGAAATGTGGTTCTGATGCTGTTCGAGTGCTCTGGAAATGTAGCTCTCCTGAAGTAACGTAGAGTGTGTTGCCCGAGACTCGGCAGACCCAGAGGGCCTCCGAGGGACGTATGGGACTCAATGCTGCTCAGCAGGCCCACAGGGGTGTGGAGGGAGTCAGTGACCTTGGAACCAAAATGATGCTCACCCGAGGGGCCTAGGAGTCCTGAAAAGGGTACTTCCTTTAAAATAAAGCAGAACCTCCACTAAGAGCTCATGGAAAGAGCTGCATGCCTCCCTTTCTGCAGGGCTACTCAGGGCCTTACCTCGAGGCAAGGACTCACGTGGAGATTCCCTTTAGCTCTAGAGCATGGCAAGGTGCGCCCCACCCCGGCCAATGAAGCTCCGTGTGTGGCCAGAGAAAACTCATTTTCTTCCCAGACCCATGCCTACAGTGACCAGGGGCCTGTCAACAGCAGAGAATTTCTGAGAACTTCACGGCAGCAAGAATGGAGGTTTCCAAATGGAAAGCAAGGTTAGTCCCATCATGCCCCCATTTCCATGGGCACAGCCAGCATACATCTCTGTGGTTTTTAACAAGTCAAATGAGACACAGAGTACACACTGGTTGCTTCCCTCAGTCAACTTCTCGAGGCAGGGTGTTCTGCAACTAGTAAACGGCCTCACCCAGGAAAGCCCTAGCTAGGCCTCCTGGCCCGTGCCTCTTCAAATGCCTGCCGTGCTACAGGAAATACTGTGCTTTAGTTGCAATAGGAACGTAGCCGTCTTTCTCTAGGAGGCAAGGTGACTTCAGCTAGGAGGTCCTGGATGGATGGAGAAGGCTAGTGTTTTTCTCTGTGCAGCTCAAACTAGGGAAGGAGTGAGACTTCCACGGCAAGTTGGAACTTGCTAGAACCGTGCTCGTGAATCTGTGCGATTGCTGGCTAAATCAAGATGTACCAGTAAGAGTGCACTGTGTTACCCTACCTTCGGCATACACACTGTGATTCGGAAAGCTCCTGGCCTGGATATTGCTTAGAAGGGCCAGGGGAGCCTGAGGGTACTCAGTGTTCTTGCAGGCAATAGATATTCCAGGCTTGGCACCTAGGTGTCCTAACAAGCCTCCTGGCGTAAAAATGCTGCCGAGCAGCGACTACGGCCTCATGGAAACTGCTACACGCCTCTGCTTCTGCATAGCATTTCAGGGCTTTACCTCGAGGCAAGTTCTCACGTTGCTTGCCCTGTGAGCGATACAGCATGTTAGGATGCTGTATTTCTCCTTGAATAGAGTGACTTCAGGAACGAGGTCCTCGATAAATTCTAAGCAGAGTGTTTTCTCAGGGCAGCTCAGACGAGGGCAATGTCGAAGACTTCCAGGGCATGTTGGACTGCCTAGAAATGTGGTTCTGATGCTGTTCGAGTGCTCTGGAAATGTAGCTCTCCTGAAGTAACGTAGAGTGTGTTGCCCGAGACTCGGCAGACACAGAGGGCCTCCGAGGGACGTATGGGACTCAATGCTGCTCAGCAGGCCCACAGGGGTGTGGAGGGAGTCAGTGATCTTGGAACCAAAATGATGCTCACCCGAGGGGCCTAGGAGTCCTGAAAAGGGTACTTCCTTTAAAATAAAGCAGAACCTCCACTAAGAGCTCATGGAAAGAGCTGCATGCCTCCCTTTCTGCAGGGCTACTCAGGGCCTTACCTCGAGGCAAGGACTCACGTGGAGATTCCCTTTAGCTCTAGAGCATGGCAAGGTGAGCCCCACCCCGGCCAATGAAGCTCCGTGTGTACCCAGAGAAAACTCATTTTCTTACCAGACCCATGCCTACAGTGGCCAGAGGCCTGTCAACAGCAGAGAATTTCAGAGAGCTTCATGGCAGCAAGAATGGATCTTTCCAAATGGAAAGCAAGGTTAGTCCCATCACGCCCCTATTTCCATGGGCACAGGCAGCATATATCTCTGTGGTTTTTAACAAGTCAAAAGGGACACAGAGTACATACTGGTTGCTTCCCTGAATCAACTTCTCGAGGCAGGTTGTTCTGCATCTAGTGAACGGTTTCACCAACGAACGCCGTAGCCAGGCCTCTGGGACCGTGCCTCTTCAAAAGCCTGCAGTGCTACAGGAAAAACTGTGCTTTAGTTGCAAAAGAACGCAAGCCGTCTTTCTCCTGTAGGCAGGTTGACTTCAGGTAGGAGGTCCTGATTGGAAGGAGAAGCCTAGTGTTTTTCTCTGTGCAGCTCAGACTAGGGAATGAGTGCCATTTCCACGGCATGTTAGACCTTGCTTGAACGTTGCTCTTGAACCTGTGCGAGTGCTGTGAATCAAGATATCACAAGAAAGAGTGCAGTGTGTTGCCCATGACTCAGCAGACACAGACGACCTCCGAGGGACCAATGGGCCTCGTTATTGCTCAGCAGGCCTACAGGGGTGTGGAGGTACTCTGAGATCTTGGAACAACAGTGATGCTCACCAGAGGGCGCGAGGAGTCCTGAAAAGGGTACTTCCTTTAAAGTAAAGCACAACAGCGACTAAGAGCTCATGGAAAGAGCTGCATGCCTCCCTTTCTGCAAGGGTACTCAGGTCCTTACCTCGAGGCAAGGACTCACGTGGAGATTCCCTTTAGCTCTAGAGCATGGCAAGGTGCGCCCCACCCCGGCCAATGAAGCTCCGTGTGTGGCCAGAGAAAACTCATTTTCTTCCCAGACCCATGCCTACAGTGACCAGGGGCCTGTCAACAGCAGAGAATTTCTGAGAACTTCACGGCAGCAAGAATGGAGGTTTCCAAATGGAAAGCAAGGTTAGTCCCATCATGCCCCCATTTCCATGGGCACAGCCAGCATACATCTCTGTGGTTTTTAACAAGTCAAATGAGACACAGAGTACACACTGGTTGCTTCCCTCAGTCAACTTCTCGAGGCAGGGTGTTCTGCAACTAGTAAACGGCCTCACCCAGGAAAGCCCTAGCTAGGCCTCCTGGCCCGTGCCTCTTCAAATGCCTGCCGTGCTACAGGAAATACTGTGCTTTAGTTGCAATAGGAACGTAGCCGTCTTTCTCTAGGAGGCAAGGTGACTTCAGCTAGGAGGTCCTGGATGGATGGAGAAGGCTAGTGTTTTTCTCTGTGCAGCTCAAACTAGGGAAGGAGTGAGACTTCCACGGCAAGTTGGAACTTGCTAGAACCGTGCTCGTGAATCTGTGCGATTGCTGGCTAAATCAAGATGTACCAGTAAGAGTGCACTGTGTTACCCTACCTTCGGCATACACACTGTGATTCGGAAAGCTCCTGGCCTGGATATTGCTTAGAAGGGCCAGGGGAGCCTGAGGGTACTCAGTGTTCTTGCAGGCAATAGATATTCCAGGCTTGGCACCTAGGTGTCCTAACAAGCCTCCTGGCGTAAAAATGCTGCCGAGCAGCGACTACGGCCTCATGGAAACTGCTACACGCCTCTGCTTCTGCATAGCATTTCAGGGCTTTACCTCGAGGCAAGTTCTCACGTTGCTTGCCCTGTGAGCGATACAGCATGTTAGGATGCTGTATTTCTCCTTGAATAGAGTGACTTCAGGAACGAGGTCCTCGATCAATTCTAAGCAGAGTGTTTTCTCAGGGCAGCTCAGACGAGGGCAATGTCGAAGACTTCCAGGGCATGTTGGACTGCCTAGAAATGTGGTTCTGATGCTGTTCGAGTGCTCTGGAAATGTAGCTCTCCTGAAGTAACGTAGAGTGTGTTGCCCGAGACTCGGCAGACACAGAGGGCCTCCGAGGGACGTATGGGACTCAATGCTGCTCAGCAGGCCCACAGGGGTGTGGAGGGAGTCAGTGATCTTGGAACCAAAATGATGCTCACCCGAGGGGCCTAGGAGTCCTGAAAAGGGTACTTCCTTTAAAATAAAGCAGAACCTCCACTAAGAGCTCATGGAAAGAGCTGCATGCCTCCCTTTCTGCAGGGCTACTCAGGGCCTTACCTCGAGGCAAGGACTCACGTGGAGATTCCCTTTAGCTCTAGAGCATGGCAAGGTGAGCCCCACCCCGGCCAATGAAGCTCCGTGTGTACCCAGAGAAAACTCATTTTCTTACCAGACCCATGCCTACAGTGGCCAGAGGCCTGTCAACAGCAGAGAATTTCAGAGAGCTTCATGGCAGCAAGAATGGATCTTTCCAAATGGAAAGCAAGGTTAGTCCCATCACGCCCCTATTTCCATGGGCACAGGCAGCATATATCTCTGTGGTTTTTAACAAGTCAAAAGGGACACAGAGTACATACTGGTTGCTTCCCTGAATCAACTTCTCGAGGCAGGTTGTTCTGCATCTAGTGAACGGTTTCACCAACGAACGCCGTAGCCAGGCCTCTGGGACCGTGCCTCTTCAAAAGCCTGCAGTGCTACAGGAAAAACTGTGCTTTAGTTGCAAAAGAACGCAAGCCGTCTTTCTCCTGTAGGCAGGTTGACTTCAGGTAGGAGGTCCTGATTGGAAGGAGAAGCCTAGTGTTTTTCTCTGTGCAGCTCAGACTAGGGAATGAGTGCCATTTCCACGGCATGTTAGACCTTGCTTGAACGTTGCTCTTGAACCTGTGCGAGTGCTGTGAATCAAGATATCACAAGAAAGAGTGCAGTGTGTTGCCCATGACTCAGCAGACACAGACGACCTCCGAGGGACCAATGGGCCTCGTTATTGCTCAGCAGGCCTACAGGGGTGTGGAGGTACTCTGAGATCTTGGAACAACAGTGATGCTCACCAGAGGGCGCGAGGAGTCCTGAAAAGGGTACTTCCTTTAAAGTAAAGCACAACAGCGACTAAGAGCTCATGGAAAGAGCTGCATGCCTCCCTTTCTGCAAGGGTACTCAGGTCCTTACCTCGAGGCAAGGACTCACGTGGAGATTCCCTTTAGCTCTAGAGCATGGCAAGGTGCGCCCCACCCCGGCCAATGAAGCTCCGTGTGTGGCCAGAGAAAACTCATTTTCTTCCCAGACCCATGCCTACAGTGACCAGGGGCCTGTCAACAGCAGAGAATTTCTGGGAACTTCACGGCAGCAAGAATGGAGGTTTCCAAATGGAAAGCAAGGTTAGTCCCATCATGCCCCCATTTCCATGGGCACAGCCAGCATACATCTCTGTGGTTTTTAACAAGTCAAATGAGACACAGAGTACACACTGGTTGCTTCCCTCAGTCAACTTCTCGAGGCAGGGTGTTCTGCAACTAGTAAACGGCCTCACCTAGGAAAGCCCTAGCTAGGCCTCCTGGCCCGTGCCTCTTCAAATGCCTGCCGTGCTACAGGAAATACTGTGCTTTAGTTGCAATAGGAACGTAGCCGTCTTTCTCTAGGAGGCAAGGTGACTTCAGCTAGGAGGTCCTGGATGGATGGAGAAGGCTAGTGTTTTTCTCTGTGCAGCTCAAACTAGGGAAGGAGTGAGACTTCCACGGCAAGTTGGAACTTGCTAGAACCTTGCTCGTGAATCTGTGCGATTGCTGGCTAAATCAAGATGTACCAATAAGAGTGCACTGTGTTGCCCGATCTTCGGCATACACACTGAGATTCGGAAAGCTCCTGGCCTGGATATTGCTTAGAAGGGCCAGGGGAGCCTGAGGGTACTCAGTGTTCTTGCAGGCAATAGATATTCCAGGCTTGGCACCTAGGTGTCCTAACAAGCCTACTGGCGTAAAAATGCTGCCGAGCAGCGACTTCGGCCTCATGGAAACTGCTACACGCCTCTGCTTCTGCATAGCATTTCAGGGCTTTACCTCGAGGCAAGTTCTCACGTTGCTTGCCCTGTGAGCGATACAGCATGTTAGGATGCTGTATTTCTCCTTGAATAGAGTGACTTCAGGAACGAGGTCCTCGATAAATTCTAAGCAGAGTGTTTTCTCAGGGCAGCTCAGACGAGGGCAATGTCGAAGACTTCCAGGGCATGTTGGACTGCCTAGAAATGTGGTTCTGATGCTGTTCGAGTGCTCTGGAAATGTAGCTCTCCTGAAGTAACGTAGAGTGTGTTGCCCGAGACTCGGCAGACACAGAGGGCCTCCGAGGGACGTATGGGACTCAATGCTGCTCAGCAGGCCCACAGGGGTGTGGAGGGAGTCAGTGATCTTGGAACCAAAATGATGCTCACCCGAGGGGCCTAGGAGTCCTGAAAAGGGTACTTCCTTTAAAATAAAGCAGAACCTCCACTAAGAGCTCATGGAAAGAGCTGCATGCCTCCCTTTCTGCAGGGCTACTCAGGGCCTTACCTCGAGGCAAGGACTCACGTGGAGATTCCCTTTAGCTCTAGAGCATGGCAAGGTGAGCCCCACCCCGGCCAATGAAGCTCCGTGTGTACCCAGAGAAAACTCATTTTCTTACCAGACCCATGCCTACAGTGGCCAGAGGCCTGTCAACAGCAGAGAATTTCAGAGAGCTTCATGGCAGCAAGAATGGATCTTTCCAAATGGAAAGCAAGGTTAGTCCCATCATGCCCCTATTTCCATGGGCACAGGCAGCATATATCTCTGTGGTTTTTAACAAGTCAAAAGGGACACAGAGTACATACTGGTTGCTTCCCTGAATCAACTTCTCGAGGCAGGTTGTTCTGCATCTAGTGAACGGTTTCACCAACGAACGCCGTAGCCAGGCCTCTGGGACCGTGCCTCTTCAAAAGCCTGCAGTGCTACAGGAAAAACTGTGCTTTAGTTGCAAAAGAACGCAAGCCGTCTTTCTCCTGTAGGCAGGTTGACTTCAGGTAGGAGGTCCTGATTGGAAGGAGAAGCCTAGTGTTTTTCTCTGTGCAGCTCAGACTAGGGAATGAGTGCCATTTCCACGGCATGTTAGACCTTGCTTGAACGTTGCTCTTGAACCTGTGCGAGTGCTGTGAATCAAGATATCACAAGAAAGAGTGCAGTGTGTTGCCCATGACTCAGCAGACACACACGACCTCCGAGGGACCAATGGGCCTCGTTATTGCTCAGCAGGCCTACAGGGGTGTGGAGGTACTCTGAGATCTTGGAACAACAGTGATGCTCACCAGAGGGCGCGAGGAGTCCTGAAAAGGGTACTTCCTTTAAAGTAAAGCACAACAGCGACTAAGAGCTCATGGAAAGAGCTGCATGCCTCCCTTTCTGCAAGGGTACTCAGGTCCTTACCTCGAGGCAAGGACTCACGTGGAGATTCCCTTTAGCTCTAGAGCATGGCAAGTTGCGCCCCACCCCGGCCAATGAAGCTCCGTGTGTGGCCAGAGAAAACTCATTTTCTTCCCAGACCCATGCCTACAGTGACCAGGGGCCTGTCAACAGCAGAGAATTTCTGGGAACTTCACGGCAGCAAGAATGGAGGTTTCCAAATGGAAAGCAAGGTTAGTCCCATCATGCCCCCATTTCCATGGGCACAGCCAGCATACATCTCTGTGGTTTTTAACAAGTCAAATGAGACACAGAGTACACACTGGTTGCTTCCCTCAGTCAACTTCTCGAGGCAGGGTGTTCTGCAACTAGTAAACGGCCTCACCTAGGAAAGCCCTAGGTAGGCCTCCTGGCCCGTGCCTCTTCAAATGCCTGCCGTGCTACAGGAAATACTGTGCTTTAGTTGCAATAGGAACGTAGCCGTCTTTCTCTAGGAGGCAAGGTGACTTCAGCTAGGAGGTCCTGGATGGATGGAGAAGGCTAGTGTTTTTCTCTGTGCAGCTCAAACTAGGGAAGGAGTGAGACTTCCACAGCAAGTTGGAACTTGCTAGAACCTTGCTCGTGAATCTGTGCGATTGCTGGCTAAATCAAGATGTACCAATAAGAGTGCACTGTGTTGCCCTATCTTCGGCATACACACTGTGATTCGGAAAGCTCCTGGCCTGGATATTGCTTAGAAGGGCCAGGGGAGCCTGAGGGTACTCAGTGTTCTTGCAGGCAATAGATATTCCAGGCTTGGCACCTAGGTGTCCTAACAAGCCTACTGGCGTAAAAATGCTGCCGAGCAGCGACTACGGCCTCATGGAAACTGCTACACGCCTCTGCTTCTGCATAGCATTTCAGGGCTTTACCTCGAGGCAAGTTCTCACGTTGCTTGCCCTGGGAGCGATACAGCATGTTAGGATGCTGTATTTCTCCTTGAATAGAGTGACTTCAGGAACGAGGTCCTCGATAAATTCTAAGCAGAGTGTTTTCTCAGGGCAGCTCAGACGAGGGCAATGTCGAAGACTTCCAGGGCATGTTGGACTGCCTAGAAATGTGGTTCTGATGCTGTTCGAGTGCTCTGGAAATGTAGCTCTCCTGAAGTAACGTAGAGTGTGTTGCCCGAGACTCGGCAGACCCAGAGGGCCTCCGAGGGACGTATGGGACTCAATGCTGCTCAGCAGGCCCACAGGGGTGTGGAGGGAGTCAGTGACCTTGGAACCAAAATGATGCTCACCCGAGGGGCCTAGGAGTCCTGAAAAGGGTACTTCCTTTAAAATAAAGCAGAACCTCCACTAAGAGCTCATGGAAAGAGCTGCATGCCTCCCTTTCTGCAGGGCTACTCAGGGCCTTACCTCGAGGCAAGGACTCACGTGGAGATTCCCTTTAGCTCTAGAGCATGGCAAGGTGCGCCCCACCCCGGCCAATGAAGCTCCGTGTGTGGCCAGAGAAAACTCATTTTCTTCCCAGACCCATGCCTACAGTGACCAGGGGCCTGTCAACAGCAGAGAATTTCTGAGAACTTCACGGCAGCAAGAATGGAGGTTTCCAAATGGAAAGCAAGGTTAGTCCCATCATGCCCCCATTTCCATGGGCACAGCCAGCAAACATCTCTGTGGTTTTTAACAAGTCAAATGAGACACAGAGTACACACTGGTTGCTTCCCTCAGTCAACTTCTCGAGGCAGGGTGTTCTGCAACTAGTAAACGGCCTCACCCAGGAAAGCCCTAGCTAGGCCTCCAGGCCCGTGCCTCTTCAAATGCCTGCCGTGCTACAGGAAATACTGTGCTTTAGTTGCAATAGGAACGTAGCCGTCTTTCTCTAGGAGGCAAGGTGACTTCAGCTAGGAGGTCCTGGATGGATGGAGAAGGCTAGTGTTTTTCTCTGTGCAGCTCAAACTAGGGAAGGAGTGAGACTTCCACGGCAAGTTGGAACTTGCTAGAACCGTGCTCGTGAATCTGTGCGATTGCTGGCTAAATCAAGATGTAACAGTAAGAGTGCACTGTGTTACCCTACCTTCGGCATACACACTGTGATTCGGAAAGCTCCTGGCCTGGATATTGCTTAGAAGGGCCAGGGGAGCCTGAGGGTACTCAGTGTTCTTGCAGGCAATAGATATTCCAGGCTTGGCACCTAGGTGTCCTAACAAGCCTACTGGCGTAAAAATGCTGCCGAGCAGCGACTACGGCCTCATGGAAACTGCTACACGCCTCTGCTTCTGCATAGCATTTCAGGGCTTTACCTCGAGGCAAGTTCTCACGTTGCTTGCCCTGTGAGCGATACAGCATGTTAGGATGCTGTATTTCTCCTTGAATAGAGTGACTTCAGGAACGAGGTCCTCGATAAATTCTAAGCAGAGTGTTTTCTCAGGGCAGCTCAGACGAGGGCAATGTCGAAGACTTCCAGGGCATGTTGGACTGCCTAGAAATGTGGTTCTGATGCTGTTCGAGTGCTCTGGAAATGTAGCTCTCCTGAAGTAACGTAGAGTGTGTTGCCCGAGACTCGGCAGACACAGAGGGCCTCCGAGGGACGTATGGGACTCAATGCTGCTCAGCAGGCCCACAGGGATGTGGAGGGAGTCAGTGATCTTGGAACCAAAATGATGCTCACCCGAGAGACCTAGGAGTCCTGAAAAGGGTACTTCCTTTAAAATAAAGCAGAACCTCCACTAAGAGCTCTTGGAAAGAGCTGCATGCCTCCCTTTCTGCAGGGCTACTCAGGGCCTTACCTCGAGGCAAGGACTCACGTGGAGATTCCCTTTAGCTCTAGAGCATGGCAAGGTGAGCCCCACCCCGGCCAATGAAGCTCCGTGTGTACCCAGAGAAAACTGATTTTCTTACCAGACCCATGCCTACAGTGGCCAGAGGCCTGTCAACAGCAGAGAATTTCAGGGAGCTTCATGGCAGCAAGAATGGATCTTTCCAAATGGAAAGCAAGGTTAGTACCATCACGCCCCTATTTCCATGGGCACAGGCAGCATATATCTCTGTGGTTTTTAACAAGTCAAAAGGGACACAGAGTACATACTGGTTGCTTCCCTGAATCAACTTCTCGAGGCAGGGTGTTCTGCATCTAGTGAACGGATTCACCAACGAACGCCGTAGCCAGGCCTCTGGGACCGTGCCTCTTCAAAAGCCTGCAGTGCTACAGGAAAAACTGTGCTTTAGTTGCAAAAGAACGCAAGCCGTCTTTCTCCTGGAGGCAGGGTGACTTCAGGTAGGAGGTCCTGTTTGGAAGGAGAAGCCTAGTGTTTTTCTCTGTGCAGCTCAGACTAGGGAATGAGTGCCATTTCCACGGCATGTTAGACCTTGCTTGAACGTTGCTCTTGAACCTGTGCGAGTGCTGTGAATCAAGATATCACAAGAAAGAGTGCAGTGTGTTGCCCATGACTCAGCAGACACAGACGACCTCCGAGGGACCAATGGGCCTCGTTATTGCTCAGCAGGCCTACAGGGGTGTGGAGGTACTCTGAGATCTTGGAACAACAGTGATGCTCACCAGAGGGCGCGAGGAGTCCTGAAAAGGGTACTTCCTTTAAAGTAAAGCACAACAGCGACTAAGAGCTCATGGAAAGAGCTGCATGCCTCCCTTTCTGCAAGGGTACTCAGGTCCTTACCTCGAGGCAAGGACTCACGTGGAGATTCCCTTTAGCTCTAGAGCATGGCAAGGTGCGCCCCACCCCGGCCAATGAAGCTCCGTGTGTGGCCAGAGAAAACTCATTTTCTTCCCAGACCCATGCCTACAGTGACCAGGGGCCTGTCAACAGCAGAGAATTTCTGAGAACTTCACGGCAGCAAGAATGGAGGTTTCCAAATGGAAAGCAAGGTTAGTCCCATCATGCCCCCATTTCCATGGGCACAGCCAGCATACATCTCTGTGGTTTTTAACAAGTCAAATGAGACACAGAGTACACACTGGTTGCTTCCCTCAGTCAACTTCTCGAGGCAGGGTGTTCTGCAACTAGTAAACGGCCTCACCCAGGAGAGCCCTAGCTAGGCCTCCTGGCCCGTGCCTCTTCAAATGCCTGCCGTGCTACAGGAAATACTGTGCTTTAGTTGCAATAGGAACGTAGCCGTCTTTCTCTAGGAGGCAAGGTGACTTCAGCTAGGAGGTCCTGGATGGATGGAGAAGGCTAGTGTTTTTCTCTGTGCAGCTCAAACTAGGGAAGGAGTGAGACTTCCACAGCAAGTTGGAACTTGCTAGAACCTTGCTCGTGAATCTGTGCGATTGCTGGCTAAATCAAGATGTACCAATAAGAGTGCACTGTGTTGCCCTATCTTCGGCATACACACTGTGATTCGGAAAGCTCCTGGCCTGGATATTGCTTAGAAGGGCCAGGGGAGCCTGAGGGTACTCAGTGTTCTTGCAGGCAATAGATATTCCAGGCTTGGCACCTAGGTGTCCTAACAAGCCTACTGGCGTAAAAATGCTGCCGAGCAGCGACTACGGCCTCATGGAAACTGCTACACGCCTCTGCTTCTGCATAGCATTTCAGGGCTTTACCTCGAGGCAAGTTCTCACGTTGCTTGCCCTGGGAGCGATACAGCATGTTAGGATGCTGTATTTCTCCTTGAATAGAGTGACTTCAGGAACGAGGTCCTCGATAAATTCTAAGCAGAGTGTTTTCTCAGGGCAGCTCAGACGAGGGCAATGTCGAAGACTTCCAGGGCATGTTGGACTGCCTAGAAATGTGGTTCTGATGCTGTTCGAGTGCTCTGGAAATGTAGCTCTCCTGAAGTAACGTAGAGTGTGTTGCCCGAGACTCGGCAGACCCAGAGGGCCTCCGAGGGACGTATGGGACTCAATGCTGCTCAGCAGGCCCACAGGGGTGTGGAGGGAGTCAGTGACCTTGGAACCAAAATGATGCTCACCCGAGGGGCCTAGGAGTCCTGAAAAGGGTACTTCCTTTAAAATAAAGCAGAACCTCCACTAAGAGCTCATGGAAAGAGCTGCATGCCTCCCTTTCTGCAGGGCTACTCAGGGCCTTACCTCGAGGCAAGGACTCACGTGGAGATTCCCTTTAGCTCTAGAGCATGGCAAGGTGCGCCCCACCCCGGCCAATGAAGCTCCGTGTGTGGCCAGAGAAAACTCATTTTCTTCCCAGACCCATGCCTACAGTGACCAGGGGCCTGTCAACAGCAGAGAATTTCTGAGAACTTCACGGCAGCAAGAATGGAGGTTTCCAAATGGAAAGCAAGGTTAGTCCCATCATGCCCCCATTTCCATGGGCACAGCCAGCAAACATCTCTGTGGTTTTTAACAAGTCAAATGAGACACAGAGTACACACTGGTTGCTTCCCTCAGTCAACTTCTCGAGGCAGGGTGTTCTGCAACTAGTAAACGGCCTCACCCAGGAAAGCCCTAGCTAGGCCTCCAGGCCCGTGCCTCTTCAAATGCCTGCCGTGCTACAGGAAATACTGTGCTTTAGTTGCAATAGGAACGTAGCCGTCTTTCTCTAGGAGGCAAGGTGACTTCAGCTAGGAGGTCCTGGATGGATGGAGAAGGCTAGTGTTTTTCTCTGTGCAGCTCAAACTAGGGAAGGAGTGAGACTTCCACGGCAAGTTGGAACTTGCTAGAACCGTGCTCGTGAATCTGTGCGATTGCTGGCTAAATCAAGATGTAACAGTAAGAGTGCACTGTGTTACCCTACCTTCGGCATACACACTGTGATTCGGAAAGCTCCTGGCCTGGATATTGCTTAGAAGGGCCAGGGGAGCCTGAGGGTACTCAGTGTTCTTGCAGGCAATAGATATTCCAGGCTTGGCACCTAGGTGTCCTAACAAGCCTACTGGCGTAAAAATGCTGCCGAGCAGCGACTACGGCCTCATGGAAACTGCTACACGCCTCTGCTTCTGCATAGCATTTCAGGGCTTTACCTCGAGGCAAGTTCTCACGTTGCTTGCCCTGTGAGCGATACAGCATGTTAGGATGCTGTATTTCTCCTTGAATAGAGTGACTTCAGGAACGAGGTCCTCGATAAATTCTAAGCAGAGTGTTTTCTCAGGGCAGCTCAGACGAGGGCAATGTCGAAGACTTCCAGGGCATGTTGGACTGCCTAGAAATGTGGTTCTGATGCTGTTCGAGTGCTCTGGAAATGTAGCTCTCCTGAAGTAACGTAGAGTGTGTTGCCCGAGACTCGGCAGACACAGAGGGCCTCCGAGGGACGTATGGGACTCAATGCTGCTCAGCAGGCCCACAGGGATGTGGAGGGAGTCAGTGATCTTGGAAACAAAATGATGCTCACCCGAGAGACCTAGGAGTCCTGAAAAGGGTACTTCCTTTAAAATAAAGCAGAACCTCCACTAAGAGCTCTTGGAAAGAGCTGCATGCCTCCCTTTCTGCAGGGCTACTCAGGGCCTTACCTCGAGGCAAGGACTCACGTGGAGATTCCCTTTAGCTCTAGAGCATGGCAAGGTGAGCCCCACCCCGGCCAATGAAGCTCCGTGTGTACCCAGAGAAAACTCATTTTCTTACCAGACCCATGCCTACAGTGGCCAGAGGCCTGTCAACAGCAGAGAATTTCAGGGAGCTTCATGGCAGCAAGAATGGATCTTTCCAAATGGAAAGCAAGGTTAGTACCATCACGCCCCTATTTCCATGGGCACAGGCAGCATATATCTCTGTGGTTTTTAACAAGTCAAAAGGGACACAGAGTACATACTGGTTGCTTCCCTGAATCAACTTCTCGAGGCAGGGTGTTCTGCATCTAGTGAACGGATTCACCAACGAACGCCGTAGCCAGGCCTCTGGGACCGTGCCTCTTCAAAAGCCTGCAGTGCTACAGGAAAAACTGTGCTTTAGTTGCAAAAGAACGCAAGCCGTCTTTCTCCTGGAGGCAGGGTGACTTCAGGTAGGAGGTCCTGTTTGGAAGGAGAAGCCTAGTGTTTTTCTCTGTGCAGCTCAGACTAGGGAATGAGTGCCATTTCCACGGCATGTTAGACCTTGCTTGAACGTTGCTCTTGAACCTGTGCGAGTGCTGTGAATCAAGATATCACAAGAAAGAGTGCAGTGTGTTGCCCATGACTCAGCAGACACAGACGACCTCCGAGGGACCAATGGGCCTCGTTATTGCTCAGCAGGCCTACAGGGGTGTGGAGGTACTCTGAGATCTTGGAACAACAGTGATGCTCACCAGAGGGCGCGAGGAGTCCTGAAAAGGGTACTTCCTTTAAAGTAAAGCACAACAGCGACTAAGAGCTCATGGAAAGAGCTGCATGCCTCCCTTTCTGCAAGGGTACTCAGGTCCTTACCTCGAGGCAAGGACTCACGTGGAGATTCCCTTTAGCTCTAGAGCATGGCAAGGTGCGCCCCACCCCGGCCAATGAAGCTCCGTGTGTGGCCAGAGAAAACTCATTTTCTTCCCAGACCCATGCCTACAGTGACCAGGGGCCTGTCAACAGCAGAGAATTTCTGAGAACTTCACGGCAGCAAGAATGGAGGTTTCCAAATGGAAAGCAAGGTTAGTCCCATCATGCCCCCATTTCCATGGGCACAGCCAGCATACATCTCTGTGGTTTTTAACAAGTCAAATGAGACACAGAGTACACACTGGTTGCTTCCCTCAGTCAACTTCTCGAGGCAGGGTGTTCTGCAACTAGTAAACGGCCTCACCCAGGAGAGCCCTAGCTAGGCCTCCTGGCCCGTGCCTCTTCAAATGCCTGCCGTGCTACAGGAAATACTGTGCTTTAGTTGCAATAGGAACGTAGCCGTCTTTCTCTAGGAGGCAAGGTGACTTCAGCTAGGAGGTCCTGGATGGATGGAGAAGGCTAGTGTTTTTCTCTGTGCAGCTCAAACTAGGGAAGGAGTGAGACTTCCACGGCAAGTTGGAACTTGCTAGAACCGTGCTCGTGAATCTGTGCGATTGCTGGCTAAATCAAGATGTACCAGTAAGAGTGCACTGTGTTGCCCTACCTTCGGCATACACACTGTGATTCGGAAAGCTCCTGGCCTGGATATTGCTTAGAAGGGCCAGGGGAGCCTGAGGGTACTCAGTGTTCTTGCAGGCAATAGATATTCCAGGCTTGGCACCTAGGTGTCCTAACAAGCCTACTGGCGTAAAAATGCTGCCGAGCAGCGACTACGGCCTCATGGAAACTGCTACACGCCTCTGCTTCTGCATAGCATTTCAGGGCTTTACCTCGAGGCAAGTTCTCACGTTGCTTGCCCTGGGAGCGATACAGCATGTTAGGATGCTGTATTTCTCCTTGAATAGAGTGACTTCAGGAACGAGGTCCTCGATAAATTCTAAGCAGAGTGTTTTCTCAGGGCAGCTCAGACGAGGGCAATGTCGAAGACTTCCAGGGCATGTTGGACTGCCTAGAAATGTGGTTCTGATGCTGTTCGAGTGCTCTGGAAATGTAGCTCTCCTGAAGTAACGTAGAGTGTGTTGCCCGAGACTCGGCAGACCCAGAGGGCCTCCGAGGGACGTATGGGACTCAATGCTGCTCAGCAGGCCCACAGGGGTGTGGAGGGAGTCAGTGACCTTGGAACCAAAATGATGCTCACCCGAGGGGCCTAGGAGTCCTGAAAAGGGTACTTCCTTTAAAATAAAGCAGAACCTCCACTAAGAGCTCATGGAAAGAGCTGCATGCCTCCCTTTCTGCAGGGCTACTCAGGGCCTTACCTCGAGGCAAGGACTCACGTGGAGATTCCCTTTAGCTCTAGAGCATGGCAAGGTGCGCCCCACCCCGGCCAATGAAGCTCCGTGTGTACCCAGAGAAAACTCATTTTCTTCCCAGACCCATGCCTACAGTGACCAGGGGCCTGTCAACAGCAGAGAATTTCTGAGAACTTCACGGCAGCAAGAATGGAGGTTTCCAAATGGAAAGCAAGGTTAGTCCCATCATGCCCCCATTTCCATGGGCACAGCCAGCAAACATCTCTGTGGTTTTTAACAAGTCAAATGAGACACAGAGTACACACTGGTTGCTTCCCTCAGTCAACTTCTCGAGGCAGGGTGTTCTGCAACTAGTAAACGGCCTCACCCAGGAAAGCCCTAGCTAGGCCTCCAGGCCCGTGCCTCTTCAAATGCCTGCCGTGCTACAGGAAATACTGTGCTTTAGTTGCAATAGGAACGTAGCCGTCTTTCTCTAGGAGGCAAGGTGACTTCAGCTAGGAGGTCCTGGATGGATGGAGAAGGCTAGTGTTTTTCTCTGTGCAGCTCAAACTAGGGAAGGAGTGAGACTTCCACGGCAAGTTGGAACTTGCTAGAACCGTGCTCGTGAATCTGTGCGATTGCTGGCTAAATCAAGATGTAACAGTAAGAGTGCACTGTGTTACCCTACCTTCGGCATACACACTGTGATTCGGAAAGCTCCTGGCCTGGATATTGCTTAGAAGGGCCAGGGGAGCCTGAGGGTACTCAGTGTTCTTGCAGGCAATAGATATTCCAGGCTTGGCACCTAGGTGTCCTAACAAGCCTACTGGCGTAAAAATGCTGCCGAGCAGCGACTACGGCCTCATGGAAACTGCTACACGCCTCTGCTTCTGCATAGCATTTCAGGGCTTTACCTCGAGGCAAGTTCTCACGTTGCTTGCCCTGTGAGCGATACAGCATGTTAGGATGCTGTATTTCTCCTTGAATAGAGTGACTTCAGGAACGAGGTCCTCGATAAATTCTAAGCAGAGTGTTTTCTCAGGGCAGCTCAGACGAGGGCAATGTCGAAGACTTCCAGGGCATGTTGGACTGCCTAGAAATGTGGTTCTGATGCTGTTCGAGTGCTCTGGAAATGTAGCTCTCCTGAAGTAACGTAGAGTGTGTTGCCCGAGACTCGGCAGACACAGAGGGCCTCCGAGGGACGTATGGGACTCAATGCTGCTCAGCAGGCCCACAGGGATGTGGAGGGAGTCAGTGATCTTGGAACCAAAATGATGCTCACCCGAGAGACCTAGGAGTCCTGAAAAGGGTACTTCCTTTAAAATAAAGCAGAACCTCCACTAAGAGCTCTTGGAAAGAGCTGCATGCCTCCCTTTCTGCAGGGCTACTCAGGGCCTTACCTCGAGGCAAGGACTCACGTGGAGATTCCCTTTAGCTCTAGAGCATGGCAAGGTGAGCCCCACCCCGGCCAATGAAGCTCCGTGTGTACCCAGAGAAAACTCATTTTCTTACCAGACCCATGCCTACAGTGGCCAGAGGCCTGTCAACAGCAGAGAATTTCAGGGAGCTTCATGGCAGCAAGAATGGATCTTTCCAAATGGAAAGCAAGGTTAGTACCATCACGCCCCTATTTCCATGGGCACAGGCAGCATATATCTCTGTGGTTTTTAACAAGTCAAAAGGGACACAGAGTACATACTGGTTGCTTCCCTGAATCAACTTCTCGAGGCAGGGTGTTCTGCATCTAGTGAACGGATTCACCAACGAACGCCGTAGCCAGGCCTCTGGGACCGTGCCTCTTCAAAAGCCTGCAGTGCTACAGGAAAAACTGTGCTTTAGTTGCAAAAGAACGCAAGCCGTCTTTCTCCTGGAGGCAGGGTGACTTCAGGTAGGAGGTCCTGATTGGAAGGAGAAGCCTAGTGTTTTTCTCTGTGCAGCTCAGACTAGGGAATGAGTGCCATTTCCACGGCATGTTAGACCTTGCTTGAACGTTGCTCTTGAACCTGTGCGAGTGCTGTGAATCAAGATATCACAAGAAAGAGTGCAGTGTGTTGCCCATGACTCAGCAGACACAGACGACCTCCGAGGGACCAATGGGCCTCGTTATTGCTCAGCAGGCCTACAGGGGTGTGGAGGTACTCTGAGATCTTGGAACAACAGTGATGCTCACCAGAGGGCGCGAGGAGTCCTGAAAAGGGTACTTCCTTTAAAGTAAAGCACAACAGCGACTAAGAGCTCATGGAAAGAGCTGCATGCCTCCCTTTCTGCAAGGGTACTCAGGTCCTTACCTCGAGGCAAGGACTCACGTGGAGATTCCCTTTAGCTCTAGAGCATGGCAAGGTGCGCCCCACCCCGGCCAATGAAGCTCCGTGTGTGGCCAGAGAAAACTCATTTTCTTCCCAGACCCATGCCTACAGTGACCAGGGGCCTGTCAACAGCAGAGAATTTCTGAGAACTTCACGGCAGCAAGAATGGAGGTTTCCAAATGGAAAGCAAGGTTAGTCCCATCATGCCCCCATTTCCATGGGCACAGCCAGCATACATCTCTGTGGTTTTTAACAAGTCAAATGAGACACAGAGTACACACTGGTTGCTTCCCTCAGTCAACTTCTCGAGGCAGGGTGTTCTGCAACTAGTAAACGGCCTCACCCAGGAAAGCCCTAGCTAGGCCTCCTGGCCCGTGCCTCTTCAAATGCCTGCCGTGCTACAGGAAATACTGTGCTTTAGTTGCAATAGGAACGTAGCCGTCTTTCTCTAGGAGGCAAGGTGACTTCAGCTAGGAGGTCCTGGATGGATGGAGAAGGCTAGTGTTTTTCTCTGTGCAGCTCAAACTAGGGAAGGAGTGAGACTTCCACGGCAAGTTGGAACTTGCTAGAACCTTGCTCGTGAATCTGTGCGATTGCTGGCTAAATCAAGATGTACCAATAAGAGTGCACTGTGTTGCCCTATCTTCGGCATACACACTGTGATTCGGAAAGCTCCTGGCCTGGATATTGCTTAGAAGGGCCAGGGGAGCCTGAGGGTACTCAGTGTTCTTGCAGGCAATAGATATTCCAGGCTTGGCACCTAGGTGTCCTAACAAGCCTACTGGCGTAAAAATGCTGCCGAGCAGCGACTACGGCCTCATGGAAACTGCTACACGCCTCTGCTTCTGCATAGCATTTCAGGGCTTTACCTCGAGGCAAGTTCTCACGTTGCTTGCCCTGGGAGCGATACAGCATGTTAGGATGCTGTATTTCTCCTTGAATAGAGTGACTTCAGGAACGAGGTCCTCGATAAATTCTAAGCAGAGTGTTTTCTCAGGGCAGCTCAGACGAGGGCAATGTCGAAGACTTCCAGGGCATGTTGGACTGCCTAGAAATGTGGTTCTGATGCTGTTCGAGTGCTCTGGAAATGTAGCTCTCCTGAAGTAACGTAGAGTGTGTTGCCCGAGACTCGGCAGACCCAGAGGGCCTCCGAGGGACGTATGGGACTCAATGCTGCTCAGCAGGCCCACAGGGGTGTGGAGGGAGTCAGTGACCTTGGAACCAAAATGATGCTCACCCGAGGGGCCTAGGAGTCCTGAAAAGGGTACTTCCTTTAAAATAAAGCAGAACCTCCACTAAGAGCTCATGGAAAGAGCTGCATGCCTCCCTTTCTGCAGGGCTACTCAGGGCCTTACCTCGAGGCAAGGACTCACGTGGAGATTCCCTTTAGCTCTAGAGCATGGCAAGGTGCGCCCCACCCCGGCCAATGAAGCTCCGTGTGTGGCCAGAGAAAACTCATTTTCTTCCCAGACCCATGCCTACAGTGACCAGGGGCCTGTCAACAGCAGAGAATTTCTGAGAACTTCACGGCAGCAAGAATGGAGGTTTCCAAATGGAAAGCAAGGTTAGTCCCATCATGCCCCCATTTCCATGGGCACAGCCAGCAAACATCTCTGTGGTTTTTAACAAGTCAAATGAGACACAGAGTACACACTGGTTGCTTCCCTCAGTCAACTTCTCGAGGCAGGGTGTTCTGCAACTAGTAAACGGCCTCACCCAGGAAAGCCCTAGCTAGGCCTCCTGGCCCGTGCCTCTTCAAATGCCTGCCGTGCTACAGGAAATACTGTGCTTTAGTTGCAATAGGAACGTAGCCGTCTTTCTCTAGGAGGCAAGGTGACTTCAGCTAGGAGGTCCTGGATGGATGGAGAAGGCTAGTGTTTTTCTCTGTGCAGCTCAAACTAGGGAAGGAGTGAGACTTCCACGGCAAGTTGGAACTTGCTAGAACCGTGCTCGTGAATCTGTGCGATTGCTGGCTAAATCAAGATGTACCAGTAAGAGTGCACTGTGTTACCCTACCTTCGGCATACACACTGTGATTCGGAAAGCTCCTGGCCTGGATATTGCTTAGAAGGGCCAGGGGAGCCAGAGGGTACTCAGTGTTCTTGCAGGCAATAGATATTCCAGGCTTGGCACCTAGGTGTCCTAACAAGCCTCCTGGCGTAAAAATGCTGCCGAGCAGCGACTACGGCCTCATGGAAACTGCTACACGCCTCTGCTTCTGCATAGCATTTCAGGGCTTTACCTCGAGGCAAGTTCTCACGTTGCTTGCCCTGTGAGCGATACAGCATGTTAGGATGCTGTATTTCTCCTTGAATAGAGTGACTTCAGGAACGAGGTCCTCGATAAATTCTAAGCAGAGTGTTTTCTCAGGGCAGCTCAGACGAGGGCAATGTCGAAGACTTCCAGGGCATGTTGGACTGCCTAGAAATGTGGTTCTGATGCTGTTCGAGTGCTCTGGAAATGTAGCTCTCCTGAAGTAACGTAGAGTGTGTTGCCCGAGACTCGGCAGACACAGAGGGCCTCCGAGGGACGTATGGGACTCAATGCTGCTCAGCAGGCCCACAGGGGTGTGGAGGGAGTCAGTGATCTTGGAACCAAAATGATGCTCACCCGAGGGGCCTAGGAGTCCTGAAAAGGGTACTTCCTTTAAAATAAAGCAGAACCTCCACTAAGAGCTCATGGAAAGAGCTGCATGCCTCCCTTTCTGCAGGGCTACTCAGGGCCTTACCTCGAGGCAAGGACTCACGTGGAGATTCCCTTTAGCTCTAGAGCATGGCAAGGTGAGCCCCACCCCGGCCAATGAAGCTCCGTGTGTACCCAGAGAAAACTCATTTTCTTACCAGACCCATGCCTACAGTGGCCAGAGGCCTGTCAACAGCAGAGAATTTCAGAGAGCTTCATGGCAGCAAGAATGGATCTTTCCAAATGGAAAGCAAGGTTAGTCCCATCACGCCCCTATTTCCATGGGCACAGGCAGCATATATCTCTGTGGTTTTTAACAAGTCAAAAGGGACACAGAGTACATACTGGTTGCTTCCCTGAATCAACTTCTCGAGGCAGGTTGTTCTGCATCTAGTGAACGGTTTCACCAACGAACGCCGTAGCCAGGCCTCTGGGACCGTGCCTCTTCAAAAGCCTGCAGTGCTACAGGAAAAACTGTGCTTTAGTTGCAAAAGAACGCAAGCCGTCTTTCTCCTGTAGGCAGGTTGACTTCAGGTAGGAGGTCCTGATTGGAAGGAGAAGCCTAGTGTTTTTCTCTGTGCAGCTCAGACTAGGGAATGAGTGCCATTTCCACGGCATGTTAGACCTTGCTTGAACGTTGCTCTTGAACCTGTGCGAGTGCTGTGAATCAAGATATCACAAGAAAGAGTGCAGTGTGTTGCCCATGACTCAGCAGACACAGACGACCTCCGAGGGACCAATGGGCCTCGTTATTGCTCAGCAGGCCTACAGGGGTGTGGAGGTACTCTGAGATCTTGGAACAACAGTGATGCTCACCAGAGGGCGCGAGGAGTCCTGAAAAGGGTACTTCCTTTAAAGTAAAGCACAACAGCGACTAAGAGCTCATGGAAAGAGCTGCATGCCTCCCTTTCTGCAAGGGTACTCAGGTCCTTACCTCGAGGCAAGGACTCACGTGGAGATTCCCTTTAGCTCTAGAGCATGGCAAGGTGCGCCCCACCCCGGCCAATGAAGCTCCGTGTGTGGCCAGAGAAAACTCATTTTCTTCCCAGACCCATGCCTACAGTGACCAGGGGCCTGTCAACAGCAGAGAATTTCTGGGAACTTCACGGCAGCAAGAATGGAGGTTTCCAAATGGAAAGCAAGGTTAGTCCCATCATGCCCCCATTTCCATGGGCACAGCCAGCATACATCTCTGTGGTTTTTAACAAGTCAAATGAGACACAGAGTACACACTGGTTGCTTCCCTCAGTCAACTTCTCGAGGCAGGGTGTTCTGCAACTAGTAAACGGCCTCACCTAGGAAAGCCCTAGCTAGGCCTCCTGGCCCGTGCCTCTTCAAATGCCTGCCGTGCTACAGGAAATACTGTGCTTTAGTTGCAATAGGAACGTAGCCGTCTTTCTCTAGGAGGCAAGGTGACTTCAGCTAGGAGGTCCTGGATGGATGGAGAAGGCTAGTGTTTTTCTCTGTGCAGCTCAAACTAGGGAAGGAGTGAGACTTCCACGGCAAGTTGGAACTTGCTAGAACCTTGCTCGTGAATCTGTGCGATTGCTGGCTAAATCAAGATGTACCAATAAGAGTGCACTGTGTTGCCCGATCTTCGGCATACACACTGAGATTCGGAAAGCTCCTGGCCTGGATATTGCTTAGAAGGGCCAGGGGAGCCTGAGGGTACTCAGTGTTCTTGCAGGCAATAGATATTCCAGGCTTGGCACCTAGGTGTCCTAACAAGCCTACTGGCGTAAAAATGCTGCCGAGCAGCGACTTCGGCCTCATGGAAACTGCTACACGCCTCTGCTTCTGCATAGCATTTCAGGGCTTTACCTCGAGGCAAGTTCTCACGTTGCTTGCCCTGTGAGCGATACAGCATGTTAGGATGCTGTATTTCTCCTTGAATAGAGTGACTTCAGGAACGAGGTCCTCGATAAATTCTAAGCAGAGTGTTTTCTCAGGGCAGCTCAGACGAGGGCAATGTCGAAGACTTCCAGGGCATGTTGGACTGCCTAGAAATGTGGTTCTGATGCTGTTCGAGTGCTCTGGAAATGTAGCTCTCCTGAAGTAACGTAGAGTGTGTTGCCCGAGACTCGGCAGACACAGAGGGCCTCCGAGGGACGTATGGGACTCAATGCTGCTCAGCAGGCCCACAGGGGTGTGGAGGGAGTCAGTGATCTTGGAACCAAAATGATGCTCACCCGAGGGGCCTAGGAGTCCTGAAAAGGGTACTTCCTTTAAAATAAAGCAGAACCTCCACTAAGAGCTCATGGAAAGAGCTGCATGCCTCCCTTTCTGCAGGGCTACTCAGGGCCTTACCTCGAGGCAAGGACTCACGTGGAGATTCCCTTTAGCTCTAGAGCATGGCAAGGTGAGCCCCACCCCGGCCAATGAAGCTCCGTGTGTACCCAGAGAAAACTCATTTTCTTACCAGACCCATGCCTACAGTGGCCAGAGGCCTGTCAACAGCAGAGAATTTCAGAGAGCTTCATGGCAGCAAGAATGGATCTTTCCAAATGGAAAGCAAGGTTAGTCCCATCACGCCCCTATTTCCATGGGCACAGGCAGCATATATCTCTGTGGTTTTTAACAAGTCAAAAGGGACACAGAGTACATACTGGTTGCTTCCCTGAATCAACTTCTCGAGGCAGGTTGTTCTGCATCTAGTGAACGGTTTCACCAACGAACGCCGTAGCCAGGCCTCTGGGACCGTGCCTCTTCAAAAGCCTGCAGTGCTACAGGAAAAACTGTGCTTTAGTTGCAAAAGAACGCAAGCCGTCTTTCTCCTGTAGGCAGGTTGACTTCAGGTAGGAGGTCCTGATTGGAAGGAGAAGCCTAGTGTTTTTCTCTGTGCAGCTCAGACTAGGGAATGAGTGCCATTTCCACGGCATGTTAGACCTTGCTTGAACGTTGCTCTTGAACCTGTGCGAGTGCTGTGAATCAAGATATCACAAGAAAGAGTGCAGTGTGTTGCCCATGACTCAGCAGACACAGACGACCTCCGAGGGACCAATGGGCCTCGTTATTGCTCAGCAGGCCTACAGGGGTGTGGAGGTACTCTGAGATCTTGGAACAACAGTGATGCTCACCAGAGGGCGCGAGGAGTCCTGAAAAGGGTACTTCCTTTAAAGTAAAGCACAACAGCGACTAAGAGCTCATGGAAAGAGCTGCATGCCTCCCTTTCTGCAAGGGTACTCAGGTCCTTACCTCGAGGCAAGGACTCACGTGGAGATTCCCTTTAGCTCTAGAGCATGGCAAGGTGCGCCCCACCCCGGCCAATGAAGCTCCGTGTGTGGCCAGAGAAAACTCATTTTCTTCCCAGACCCATGCCTACAGTGACCAGGGGCCTGTCAACAGCAGAGAATTTCTGGGAACTTCACGGCAGCAAGAATGGATCTTTCCAAATGGAAAGCAAGGTTAGTCCCATCATGCCCCCATTTCCATGGGCACAGCCAGCATACATCTCTGTGGTTTTTAACAAGTCAAATGAGACACAGAGTACACACTGGTTGCTTCCCTCAGTCAACTTCTCGAGGCAGGGTGTTCTGCAACTAGTAAACGGCCTCACCCAGGAAAGCCCTAGCTAGGCCTCCTGGCCCGTGCCTCTTGAAATGCCTGCCGTGCTACAGGAAATACTGTGCTTTAGTTGCAATAGGAACGTAGCCGTCTTTCTCTAGGAGGCAAGGTGACTTCAGCTAGGAGGTCCTGGATGGATGGAGAAGGCTAGTGTTTTTCTCTGTGCAGCTCAAACTAGGGAAGGAGTGAGACTTCCACGGCAAGTTGGAACTTGCTAGAACCGTGCTCGTGAATCTGTGCGATTGCTGGCTAAATCAAGATGTACCAATAAGAGTGCACTGTGTTGCCCTATCTTCGGCATACACACTGTGATTCGGAAAGCTCCTGGCCTGGATATTGCTTAGAAGGGCCAGGGGAGCCTGAGGGTACTCAGTGTTCTTGCAGGCAATAGATATTCCAGGCTTGGCACCTAGGTGTCCTAACAAGCCTACTGGCGTAAAAATGCTGCCGAGCAGCGACTACGGCCTCATGGAAACTGCTACACGCCTCTGCTTCTGCATAGCATTTCAGGGCTTTACCTCGAGGCAAGTTCTCACGTTGCTTGCCCTGGGAGCGATACAGCATGTTAGGATGCTGTATTTCTCCTTGAATAGAGTGACTTCAGGAACGAGGTCCTCGATAAATTCTAAGCAGAGTGTTTTCTCAGGGCAGCTCAGACGAGGGCAATGTCGAAGACTTCCAGGGCATGTTGGACTGCCTAGAAATGTGGTTCTGATGCTGTTCGAGTGCTCTGGAAATGTAGCTCTCCTGAAGTAACGTAGAGTGTGTTGCCCGAGACTCGGCAGACCCAGAGGGCCTCCGAGGGACGTATGGGACTCAATGCTGCTCAGCAGGCCCACAGGGGTGTGGAGGGAGTCAGTGACCTTGGAACCAAAATGATGCTCACCCGAGGGGCCTAGGAGTCCTGAAAAGGGTACTTCCTTTAAAATAAAGCAGAACCTCCACTAAGAGCTCATGGAAAGAGCTGCATGCCTCCCTTTCTGCAGGGCTACTCAGGGCCTTACCTCGAGGCAAGGACTCACGTGGAGATTCCCTTTAGCTCTAGAGCATGGCAAGGTGCGCCCCACCCCGGCCAATGAAGCTCCGTGTGTGGCCAGAGAAAACTCATTTTCTTCCCAGACCCATGCCTACAGTGACCAGGGGCCTGTCAACAGCAGAGAATTTCTGAGAACTTCACGGCAGCAAGAATGGAGGTTTCCAAATGGAAAGCAAGGTTAGTCCCATCATGCCCCCATTTCCATGGGCACAGCCAGCATACATCTCTGTGGTTTTTAACAAGTCAAATGAGACACAGAGTACACACTGGTTGCTTCCCTCAGTCAACTTCTCGAGGCAGGGTGTTCTGCAACTAGTAAACGGCCTCACCCAGGAAAGCCCTAGCTAGGCCTCCTGGCCCGTGCCTCTTCAAATGCCTGCCGTGCTACAGGAAATACTGTGCTTTAGTTGCAATAGGAACGTAGCCGTCTTTCTCTAGGAGGCAAGGTGACTTCAGCTAGGAGGTCCTGGATGGATGGAGAAGGCTAGTGTTTTTCTCTGTGCAGCTCAAACTAGGGAAGGAGTGAGACTTCCACGGCAAGTTGGAACTTGCTAGAACCGTGCTCGTGAATCTGTGCGATTGCTGGCTAAATCAAGATGTACCAGTAAGAGTGCACTGTGTTACCCTACCTTCGGCATACACACTGTGATTCGGAAAGCTCCTGGCCTGGATATTGCTTAGAAGGGCCAGGGGAGCCAGAGGGTACTCAGTGTTCTTGCAGGCAATAGATATTCCAGGCTTGGCACCTAGGTGTCCTAACAAGCCTACTGGCGTAAAAATGCTGCCGAGCAGCTTCTACGGCCTCATGGAAACTGCTACACGCCTCTGCGTCTGCATAGCATTTCAGGGCTTTACCTCGAGGCAAGTTCTCACGTTGCTTGCCCTGTGAGCGATACAGCATGTTAGGATGCTGTATTTCTCCTTGAATAGAGTGACTTCAGGAACGAGGTCCTCGATAAATTCTAAGCAGAGTGTTTCCTCAGGGCAGCTCAGACGAGGGCAATGTCGAAGACTTTCAGGGCATGTTGGACTGCCTAGAAATGTGGTTCTGATGCTGTTCGAGTGCTCTGGAAATGTAGCTCTCCTGAAGTAACGTAGAGTGTGTTGCCCGAGACTCGGCAGACACAGAGGGCCTCCGAGGGACGTATGGGACTCAATGCTGCTCAGCAGGCCCACAGGGGTGTGGAGGGAGTCAGTGATCTTGGAACCAAAATGATGCTCACCCGAGGGGCCTAGGAGTCCTGAAAAGGGTACTTCCTTTAAAATAAAGCAGAACCTCCACTAAGAGCTCATGGAAAGAGCTGCATGCCTCCCTTTCTGCAGGGCTACTCAGGGCCTTACCTCGAGGCAAGGACTCACGTGGAGATTCCCTTTAGCTCTAGAGCATGGCAAGGTGAGCCCCACCCCGGCCAATGAAGCTCCGTGTGTACCCAGAGAAAACTCATTTTCTTCCCAGACCCATGCCTACAGTGACCAGGGGCCTGTCAACAGCAGAGAATTTCTGGGAACTTCACGGCAGCAAGAATGGATCTTTCCAAATGGAAAGCAAGGTTAGTCCCATCACGCCCCTATTTCCATGGGCACAGGCAGCATATATCTCTGTGGTTTTTAACAAGTCAAAAGGGACACAGAGTACATACTGGTTGCTTCCCTGAATCAACTTCTCGAGGCAGGTTGTTCTGCATCTAGTGAACGGTTTCACCAACGAACGCCGTAGCCAGGCCTCTGGGACCGTGCCTCTTCAAAAGCCTGCAGTGCTACAGGAAAAACTGTGCTTTAGTTGCAAAAGAACGCAAGCCGTCTTTCTCCTGTAGGCAGGTTGACTTCAGGTAGGAGGTCCTGATTGGAAAGAGAAGCCTAGTGTTTTTCTCTGTGCAGCTCAGACTAGGGAATGAGTGCCATTTCCACGGCATGTTAGACCTTGCTTGAACGTTGCTCTTGAACCTGTGCGAGTTCTGTGAATCAAGATATCACAAGAAAGAGTGCAGTGTGTTGCCCATGACTCAGCAGACACAGACGACCTCCGAGGGACCAATGGGCCTCGTTATTGCTCAGCAGGCCTACAGGGGTGTGGAGGTACTCTGAGATCTTGGAACAACAGTGATGCTCACCAGAGGGCGCGAGGAGTCCTGAAAAGGGTACTTCCTTTAAAGTAAAGCACAACAGCGACTAAGAGCTCATGGAAAGAGCTGCATGCCTCCCTTTCTGCAAGGGTACTCAGGTCCTTACCTCGAGGCAAGGACTCACGTGGAGATTCCCTTTAGCTCTAGAGCATGGCAAGGTGCGCCCCACCCCGGCCAATGAAGCTCCGTGTGTGGCCAGAGAAAACTCATTTTCTTCCCAGACCCATGCCTACAGTGACCAGGGGCCTGTCAACAGCAGAGAATTTCTGGGAACTTCACGGCAGCAAGAATGGAGGTTTCCAAATGGAAAGCAAGGTTAGTCCCATCATGCCCCCATTTCCATGGGCACAGCCAGCATACATCTCTGTGGTTTTTAACAAGTCAAATGAGACACAGAGTACACACTGGTTGCTTCCCTCAGTCAACTTCTCGAGGCAGGGTGTTCTGCAACTAGTAAACGGCCTCACCTAGGAAAGCCCTAGCTAGGCCTCCTGGCCCGTGCCTCTTCAAATGCCTGCCGTGCTACAGGAAATACTGTGCTTTAGTTGCAATAGGAACGTAGCCGTCTTTCTCTAGGAGGCAAGGTGACTTCAGCTAGGAGGTCCTGGATGGATGGAGAAGGCTAGTGTTTTTCTCTGTGCAGCTCAAACTAGGGAAGGAGTGAGACTTCCACGGCAAGTTGGAACTTGCTAGAACCTTGCTCGTGAATCTGTGCGATTGCTGGCTAAATCAAGATGTACCAATAAGAGTGCACTGTGTTGCCCTATCTTCGGCATACACAATGTGATTCGGAAAGCTCCTGGCCTGGATATTGCTTAGAAGGGCCAGGGGAGCCTGAGGGTACTCAGTGTTCTTGCAGGCAATAGATATTCCAGGCTTGGCACCTAGGTGTCCTAACAAGCCTACTGGCGTAAAAATGCTGCCGAGCAGCGACTACGGCCTCATGGAAACTGCTACACGCCTCTGCTTCTGCATAGCATTTCAGGGCTTTACCTCGAGGCAAGTTCTCACGTTGCTTGCCCTGGGAGCGATACAGCATGTTAGGATGCTGTATTTCTCCTTGAATAGAGTGACTTCAGGAACGAGGTCCTCGATAAATTCTAAGCAGAGTGTTTTCTCAGGGCAGCTCAGACGAGGGCAATGTCGAAGACTTCCAGGGCATGTTGGACTGCCTAGAAATGTGGTTCTGATGCTGTTCGAGTGCTCTGGAAATGTAGCTCTCCTGAAGTAACGTAGAGTGTGTTGCCCGAGACTCGGCAGACACAGAGGGCCTCCGAGGGACGTATGGGACTCAATGCTGCTCAGCAGGCCCACAGGGGTGTGGAGGGAGTCAGTGATCTTGGAACCAAAATGATGCTCACCCGAGGGGCCTAGGAGTCCTGAAAAGGGTACTTCCTTTAAAATAAAGCAGAACCTCCACTAAGAGCTCATGGAAAGAGCTGCATGCCTCCCTTTCTGCAGGGCTACTCAGGGCCTTACCTCGAGGCAAGGACTCACGTGGAGATTCCCTTTAGCTCTAGAGCATGGCAAGGTGAGCCCCACCCCGGCCAATGAAGCTCCGTGTGTACCCAGAGAAAACTCATTTTCTTCCCAGACCCATGCCTACAGTGGCCAGAGGCCTGTCAACAGCAGAGAATTTCAGAGAGCTTCATGGCAGCAAGAATGGATCTTTCCAAATGGAAAGCAAGGTTAGTCCCATCACGCCCCTATTTCCATGGGCACAGGCAGCATATATCTCTGTGGTTTTTAACAAGTCAAAAGGGACACAGAGTACATACTGGTAGCTTCCCTGAATCAACTTCTCGAGGCAGGTTGTTCTGCATCTAGTGAACGGTTTCACCAACGAACGCCGTAGCCAGGCCTCTGGGACCGTGCCTCTTCAAAAGCCTGCAGTGCTACAGGAAAAACTGTGCTTTAGTTGCAAAAGAACGCAAGCCGTCTTTCTCCTGTAGGCAGGTTGACTTCAGGTAGGAGGTCCTGATTGGAAGGAGAAGCCTAGTGTTTTTCTCTGTGCAGCTCAGACTAGGGAATGAGTGCCATTTCCACGGCATGTTAGACCTTGCTTGAACGTTGCTCTTGAACCTGTGCGAGTGCTGTGAATCAAGATATCACAAGAAAGAGTGCAGTGTGTTGCCCATGACTCAGCAGACACAGACGACCTCCGAGGGACCAATGGGCCTCGTTATTGCTCAGCAGGCCTACAGGGGTGTGGAGGTACTCTGAGATCTTGGAACAACAGTGATGCTCACCAGAGGGCGCGAGGAGTCCTGAAAAGGGTACTTCCTTTAAAGTAAAGCACAACAGCGACTAAGAGCTCATGGAAAGAGCTGCATGCCTCCCTTTCTGCAAGGGTACTCAGGTCCTTACCTCGAGGCAAGGACTCACGTGGAGATTCCCTTTAGCTCTAGAGCATGGCAAGGTGCGCCCCACCCCGGCCAATGAAGCTCCGTGTGTGGCCAGAGAAAACTCATTTTCTTCCCAGACCCATGCCTACAGTGACCAGGGGCCTGTCAACAGCAGAGAATTTCTGAGAACTTCACGGCAGCAAGAATGGAGGTTTCCAAATGGAAAGCAAGGTTAGTCCCATCATGCCCCCATTTCCATGGGCACAGCCAGCATACATCTCTGTGGTTTTTAACAAGTCAAATGAGACACAGAGTACACACTGGTTGCTTCCCTCAGTCAACTTCTCGAGGCAGGGTGTTCTGCAACTAGTAAACGGCCTCACCTAGGAAAGCCCTAGCTAGGCCTCCTGGCCCGTGCCTCTTCAAATGCCTGCCGTGCTACAGGAAATACTGTGCTTTAGTTGCAATAGGAACGTAGCCGTCTTTCTCTAGGAGGCAAGGTGACTTCAGCTAGGAGGTCCTGGATGGATGGAGAAGGCTAGTGTTTTTCTCTGTGCAGCTCAAACTAGGGAAGGAGTGAGACTTCCACGGCAAGTTGGAACTTGCTAGAACCTTGCTCGTGAATCTGTGCGATTGCTGGCTAAATCAAGATGTACCAATAAGAGTGCACTGTGTTGCCCTATCTTCGGCATACACACTGTGATTCGGAAAGCTCCTGGCCTGGATATTGCTTAGAAGGGCCAGGGGAGCCAGAGGGTACTCAGTGTTCTTGCAGGCAATAGATATTCCAGGCTTGGCACCTAGGTGTCCTAACAAGCCTACTGGCGTAAAAATGCTGCCGAGCAGCGACTACGGCCTCATGGAAACTGCTACACGCCTCTGCTTCTGCATAGCATTTCAGGGCTTTACCTCGAGGCAAGTTCTCACGTTGCTTGCCCTGTGAGCGATACAGCATGTTAGGATGCTGTATTTCTCCTTGAATAGAGTGACTTCAGGAACGAGGTCCTCGATAAATTCTAAGCAGAGTGTTTTCTCAGGGCAGCTCAGACGAGGGCAATGTCGAAGACTTCCAGGGCATGTTGGACTGCCTAGAAATGTGGTTCTGATGCTGTTCGAGTGCTCTGGAAATGTAGCTCTCCTGAAGTAACGTAGAGTGTGTTGCCCGAGACTCGGCAGACCCAGAGGGCCTCCGAGGGACGTATGGGACTCAATGCTGCTCAGCAGGCCCACAGGGGTGTGGAGGGAGTCAGTGACCTTGGAACCAAAATGATGCTCACCCGAGGGGCCTAGGAGTCCTGAAAAGGGTACTTCCTTTAAAATAAAGCAGAACCTCCACTAAGAGCTCATGGAAAGAGCTGCATGCCTCCCTTTCTGCAGGGCTACTCAGGGCCTTACCTCGAGGCAAGGACTCACGTGGAGATTCCCTTTAGCTCTAGAGCATGGCAAGGTGCGCCCCACCCCGGCCAATGAAGCTCCGTGTGTGGCCAGAGAAAACTCATTTTCTTCCCAGACCCATGCCTACAGTGACCAGGGGCCTGTCAACAGCAGAGAATTTCTGAGAACTTCACGGCAGCAAGAATGGAGGTTTCCAAATGGAAAGCAAGGTTAGTCCCATCATGCCCCCATTTCCATGGGCACAGCCAGCATACATCTCTGTGGTTTTTAACAAGTCAAATGAGACACAGAGTACACACTGGTTGCTTCCCTCAGTCAACTTCTCGAGGCAGGGTGTTCTGCAACTAGTAAACGGCCTCACCCAGGAAAGCCCTAGCTAGGCCTCCTGGCCCGTGCCTCTTCAAATGCCTGCCGTGCTACAGGAAATACTGTGCTTTAGTTGCAATAGGAACGTAGCCGTCTTTCTCTAGGAGGCAAGGTGACTTCAGCTAGGAGGTCCTGGATGGATGGAGAAGGCTAGTGTTTTTCTCTGTGCAGCTCAAACTAGGGAAGGAGTGAGACTTCCACGGCAAGTTGGAACTTGCTAGAACCGTGCTCGTGAATCTGTGCGATTGCTGGCTAAATCAAGATGTACCAGTAAGAGTGCACTGTGTTACCCTACCTTCGGCATACACACTGTGATTCGGAAAGCTCCTGGCCTGGATATTGCTTAGAAGGGCCAGGGGAGCCAGAGGGTACTCAGTGTTCTTGCAGGCAATAGATATTCCAGGCTTGGCACCTAGGTGTCCTAACAAGCCTACTGGCGTAAAAATGCTGCCGAGCAGCGACTACGGCCTCATGGAAACTGCTACACGCCTCTGCTTCTGCATAGCATTTCAGGGCTTTACCTCCAGGCAAGTTCTCACGTTGCTTGCCCTGTGAGCGATACAGCATGTTAGGATGCTGTATTTCTCCTTGAATAGAGTGACTTCAGGAACGAGGTCCTCGATAAATTCTAAGCAGAGTGTTTTCTCAGGGCAGCTCAGACGAGGGCAATGTCGAAGACTTCCAGGGCATGTTGGACTGCCTAGAAATGTGGTTCTGATGCTGTTCGAGTGCTCTGGAAATGTAGCTCTCCTGAAGTAACGTAGAGTGTGTTGCCCGAGACTCGGCAGACACAGAGGGCCTCCGAGGGACGTATGGGACTCAATGCTGCTCAGCAGGCCCACAGGGCTGTGGAGGGAGTCAGTGATCTTGGAACCAAAATGATGCTCACCCGAGGGGCCTAGGAGTCCTGAAAAGGGTACTTCCTTTAAAATAAAGCAGAACCTCCACTAAGAGCTCATGGAAAGAGCTGCATGCCTCCCTTTCTGCAGGGCTACTCAGGGCCTTACCTCGAGGCAAGGACTCACGTGGAGATTCCCTTTAGCTCTAGAGCATGGCAAGGTGAGCCCCACCCCGGCCAATGAAGCTCCGTGTGTACCCAGAGAAAACTCATTTTCTTCCCAGACCCATGCCTACAGTGACCAGGGGCCTGTCAACAGCAGAGAATTTCAGAGAGCTTCATGGCAGCAAGAATGGATCTTTCCAAATGGAAAGCAAGGTTAGTCCCATCACGCCCCCATTTCCATGGGCACAGCCAGCATACATCTCTGTGGTTTTTAACAAGTCAAAAGGGACACAGAGTACATACTGGTTGCTTCCCTGAATCAACTTCTCGAGGCAGGGTGTTCTGCATCTAGTGAACGGTTTCACCAACGAACGCCGTAGCCAGGCCTCTGGGACCGTGCCTCTTCAAAAGCCTGCCGTGCTACAGGAAAAACTGTGCTTTAGTTGCAAAAGAACGCAAGCCGTCTTTCTCCTGTAGGCAGGTTGACTTCAGGTAGGAGGTCCTGATTGGAAGGAGAAGCCTAGTGTTTTTCTCTGTGCAGCTCAGACTAGGGAATGAGTGCCATTTCCACGGCATGTTAGACCTTGCTTGAACGTTGCTCTTGAACCTGTGCGAGTGCTGTGAATCAAGATATCAAAAGAAAGAGTGCAGTGTGTTGCCCATGACTCAGCAGACACAGACGACCTCCGAGGGACCAATGGGCCTCGTTATTGCTCAGCAGGCCTACAGGGGTGTGGAGGTACTCTGAGATCTTGGAACAACAGTGATGCTCACCAGAGGGCGCGAGGAGTCCTGAAAAGGGTACTTCCTTTAAAGTAAAGCACAACAGCGACTAAGAGCTCATGGAAAGAGCTGCATGCCTCCCTTTCTGCAAGGGTACTCAGGTCCTTACCTCGAGGCAAGGACTCACGTGGAGATTCCCTTTAGCTCTAGAGCATGGCAAGGTGCGCCCCACCGCGGCCAATGAAGCTCCGTGTGTGGCCAGAGAAAACTCATTTTCTTCCCAGACCCATGCCTACAGTGACCAGGGGCCTGTCAACAGCAGAGAATTTCTGAGAACTTCACGGCAGCAAGAATGGAGGTTTCCAAATGGAAAGCAAGGTTAGTCCCATCATGCCCCCATTTCCATGGGCACAGCCAGCATACATCTCTGTGGTTTTTAACAAGTCAAATGAGACACAGAGTACACACTGGTTGCTTCCCTCAGTCAACTTCTCGAGGCAGGGTGTTCTGCAACTAGTAAACGGCCTCACCCAGGAAAGCCCTAGCTAGGCCTCCTGGCCCGTGCCTCTTCAAATGCCTGCCGTGCTACAGGAAATACTATGCTTTAGTTGCAATAGGAACGTAGCCGTCTTTCTCTAGGAGGCAAGGTGACTTCAGCTAGGAGGTCCTGGATGGATGGAGAAGGCTAGTGTTTTTCTCTGTGCAGCTCAAACTAGGGAAGGAGTGAGACTTCCACGGCAAGTTGGAACTTGCTAGAACCTTGCTCGTGAATCTGTGCGATTGCTGGCTAAATCAAGATGTACCAATAAGAGTGCACTGTGTTGCCCTATCTTCGGCATACACACTGTGATTCGGAAAGCTCCTGGCCTGGATATTGCTTAGAAGGGCCAGGGGAGCCTGAGGGTACTCAGTGTTCTTGCAGGCAATAGATATTCCAGGCTTGGCACCTAGGTGTCCTAACAAGCCTACTGGCGTAAAAATGCTGCCGAGCAGCGACTACGGCCTCATGGAAACTGCTACACGCCTCTGCTTCTGCATAGCATTTCAGGGCTTTACCTCGAGGCAAGTTCTCACGTTGCTTGCCCTGGGAGCGATACAGCATGTTAGGATGCTGTATTTCTCCTTGAATAGAGTGACTTCAGGAACGAGGTCCTCGATAAATTCTAAGCAGAGTGTTTTCTCAGGGCAGCTCAGACGAGGGCAATGTCGAAGACTTCCAGGGCATGTTGGACTGCCTAGAAATGTGGTTCTGATGCTGTTCGAGTGCTCTGGAAATGTAGCTCTCCTGAAGTAACGTAGAGTGTGTTGCCCGAGACTCGGCAGACCCAGAGGGCCTCCGAGGGACGTATGGGACTCAATGCTGCTCAGCAGGCCCACAGGGGTGTGGAGGGAGTCAGTGACCTTGGAACCAAAATGATGCTCACCCGAGGGGCCTAGGAGTCCTGAAAAGGGTACTTCCTTTAAAATAAAGCAGAACCTCCACTAAGAGCTCATGGAAAGAGCTGCATGCCTCCCTTTCTGCAGGGCTACTCAGGGCCTTACCTCGAGGCAAGGACTCACGTGGAGATTCCCTTTAGCTCTAGAGCATGGCAAGGTGCGCCCCACCCCGGCCAATGAAGCTCCGTGTGTGGCCAGAGAAAACTCATTTTCTTCCCAGACCCATGCCTACAGTGACCAGGGGCCTGTCAACAGCAGAGAATTTCTGAGAACTTCACGGCAGCAAGAATGGAGGTTTCCAAATGGAAAGCAAGGTTAGTCCCATCATGCCCCCATTTCCATGGGCACAGCCAGCATACATCTCTGTGGTTTTTAACAAGTCAAATGAGACACAGAGTACACACTGGTTGCTTCCCTCAGTCAACTTCTCGAGGCAGGGTGTTCTGCAACTAGTAAACGGCCTCACCCAGGAAAGCCCTAGCTAGGCCTCCTGGCCCGTGCCTCTTCAAATGCCTGCCGTGCTACAGGAAATACTGTGCTTTAGTTGCAATAGGAACGTAGCCGTCTTTCTCTAGGAGGCAAGGTGACTTCAGCTAGGAGGTCCTGGATGGATGGAGAAGGCTAGTGTTTTTCTCTGTGCAGCTCAAACTAGGGAAGGAGTGAGACTTCCACGGCAAGTTGGAACTTGCTAGAACCGTGCTCGTGAATCTGTGCGATTGCTGGCTAAATCAAGATGTACCAGTAAGAGTGCACTGTGTTACCCTACCTTCGGCATACACACTGTGATTCGGAAAGCTCCTGGCCTGGATATTGCTTAGAAGGGCCAGGGGAGCCAGAGGGTACTCAGTGTTCTTGCAGGCAATAGATATTCCAGGCTTGGCACCTAGGTGTCCTAACAAGCCTACTGGCGTAAAAATGCTGCCGAGCAGCGACTACGGCCTCATGGAAACTGCTACACGCCTCTGCTTCTGCATAGCATTTCAGGGCTTTACCTCCAGGCAAGTTCTCACGTTGCTTGCCCTGTGAGCGATACAGCATGTTAGGATGCTGTATTTCTCCTTGAATAGAGTGACTTCAGGAACGAGGTCCTCGATAAATTCTAAGCAGAGTGTTTTCTCAGGGCAGCTCAGACGAGGGCAATGTCGAAGACTTCCAGGGCATGTTGGACTGCCTAGAAATGTGGTTCTGATGCTGTTCGAGTGCTCTGGAAATGTAGCTCTCCTGAAGTAACGTAGAGTGTGTTGCCCGAGACTCGGCAGACCCAGAGGGCCTCCGAGGGACGTATGGGACTCAATGCTGCTCAGCAGGCCCACAGGGGTGTGGAGGGAGTCAGTGACCTTGGAACCAAAATGATGCTCACCCGAGGGGCCTAGGAGTCCTGAAAAGGGTACTTCCTTTAAAATAAAGCAGAACCTCCACTAAGAGCTCATGGAAAGAGCTGCATGCCTCCCTTTCTGCAGGGCTACTCAGGGCCTTACCTCGAGGCAAGGACTCACGTGGAGATTCCCTTTAGCTCTAGAGCATGGCAAGGTGCGCCCCACCCCGGCCAATGAAGCTCCGTGTGTGGCCAGAGAAAACTCATTTTCTTCCCAGACCCATGCCTACAGTGACCAGGGGCCTGTCAACAGCAGAGAATTTCTGAGAACTTCACGGCAGCAAGAATGGAGGTTTCCAAATGGAAAGCAAGGTTAGTCCCATCATGCCCCCATT
Source organism: Eschrichtius robustus (assembly GCF_028021215.1). Lineage (NCBI taxonomy): Eukaryota > Metazoa > Chordata > Mammalia > Artiodactyla > Eschrichtiidae > Eschrichtius > Eschrichtius robustus. The sequence continues at coordinate 100,721,492 of NC_090832.1, forward strand.
TCCATGGGCACAGCCAGCATACATCTCTGTGGTTTTTAACAAGTCAAATGAGACACAGAGTACACACTGGTTGCTTCCCTCAGTCAACTTCTCGAGGCAGGGTGTTCTGCAACTAGTAAACGGCCTCACCCAGGAAAGCCCTAGCTAGGCCTCCTGGCCCGTGCCTCTTCAAATGCCTGCCGTGCTACAGGAAATACTGTGCTTTAGTTGCAATAGGAACGTAGCCGTCTTTCTCTAGGAGGCAAGGTGACTTCAGCTAGGAGGTCCTGGATGGATGGAGAAGGCTAGTGTTTTTCTCTGTGCAGCTCAAACTAGGGAAGGAGTGAGACTTCCACGGCAAGTTGGAACTTGCTAGAACCGTGCTCGTGAATCTGTGCGATTGCTGGCTAAATCAAGATGTACCAGTAAGAGTGCACTGTGTTACCCTACCTTCGGCATACACACTGTGATTCGGAAAGCTCCTGGCCTGGATATTGCTTAGAAGGGCCAGGGGAGCCAGAGGGTACTCAGTGTTCTTGCAGGCAATAGATATTCCAGGCTTGGCACCTAGGTGTCCTAACAAGCCTACTGGCGTAAAAATGCTGCCGAGCAGCGACTACGGCCTCATGGAAACTGCTACACGCCTCTGCTTCTGCATAGCATTTCAGGGCTTTACCTCGAGGCAAGTTCTCACGTTGCTTGCCCTGTGAGCGATACAGCATGTTAGGATGCTGTATTTCTCCTTGAATAGAGTGACTTCAGGAACGAGGTCCTCGATCAATTCTAAGCAGAGTGTTTTCTCAGGGCAGCTCAGACGAGGGCAATGTCGAAGACTTCCAGGGCATGTTGGACTGCCTAGAAATGTGGTTCTGATGCTGTTCGAGTGCTCTGGAAATGTAGCTCTCCTGAAGTAACGTAGAGTGTGTTGCCCGAGACTCGGCAGACACAGAGGGCCTCCGAGGGACGTATGGGACTCAATGCTGCTCAGCAGGCCCACAGGGGTGTGGAGGGAGTCAGTGATCTTGGAACCAAAATGATGCTCACCCGAGGGGCCTAGGAGTCCTGAAAAGGGTACTTCCTTTAAAATAAAGCAGAACCTCCACTAAGAGCTCATGGAAAGAGCTGCATGCCTCCCTTTCTGCAGGGCTACTCAGGGCCTTACCTCGAGGCAAGGACTCACGTGGAGATTCCCTTTAGCTCTAGAGCATGGCAAGGTGAGCCCCACCCCGGCCAATGAAGCTCCGTGTGTACCCAGAGAAAACTCATTTTCTTCCCAGACCCATGCCTACAGTGACCAGGGGCCTGTCAACAGCAGAGAATTTCAGAGAGCTTCATGGCAGCAAGAATGGATCTTTCCAAATGGAAAGCAAGGTTAGTCCCATCACGCCCCCATTTCCATGGGCACAGCCAGCATACATCTCTGGTTTTTAACAAGTCAAAAGGGACACAGAGTACATACTGGTTGCTTCCCTGAATCAACTTCTCGAGGCAGGGTGTTCTGCATCTAGTGAACGGTTTCACCAACGAACGCCGTAGCCAGGCCTCTGGGACCGTGCCTCTTCAAAAGCCTGCCGTGTTACAGGAAAAACTGTGCTTTAGTTGCAAAAGAACGCAAGCCGTCTTTCTCCTGTAGGCAGGTTGACTTCAGGTAGGAGGTCCTGATTGGAAGGAGAAGCCTAGTGTTTTTCTCTGTGCATCTCAGACTAGGGAATGAGTGCCATTTCCACGGCATGTTAGACCTTGCTTGAACCTTTCTCTTGAACCTGTGCGAGTGCTGTGAATCAAGATATCACAAGAAAGAGTGCAGTGTGTTGCCCATGACTCAGCAGACACAGACGACCTCCGAGGGACCAATGGGCCTCGTTATTGCTCAGCAGGCCTACAGGGGTGTGGAGGTACTCTGAGATCTTGGAACAACAGTGATGCTCACCAGAGGGCGCGAGGAGTCCTGAAAAGGGTACTTCCTTTAAAGTAAAGCACAACAGCGACTAAGAGCTCATGGAAAGAGCTGCATGCCTCCCTTTCTGCAAGGGTACTCAGGTCCTTACCTCGAGGCAAGGACTCACGTGGAGATTCCCTTTAGCTCTAGAGCATGGCAAGGTGCGCCCCACCGCGGCCAATGAAGCTCCGTGTGTGGCCAGAGAAAACTCATTTTCTTCCCAGACCCATGCCTACAGTGACCAGGGGCCTGTCAACAGCAGAGAATTTCTGGGAACTTCACGGCAGCAAGAATGGAGGTTTCCAAATGGAAAGCAAGGTTAGTCCCATCATGCCCCCATTTCCATGGGCACAGCCAGCATACATCTCTGTGGTTTTTAACAAGTCAAATGAGACACAGAGTACACACTGGTTGCTTCCCTCAGTCAACTTCTCGAGGCAGGGTGTTCTGCAACTAGTAAACGGCCTCACCCAGGAAAGCCCTAGCTAGGCCTCCTGGCCCGTGCCTCTTCAAATGCCTGCCGTGCTACAGGAAATACTGTGCTTTAGTTGCAATAGGAACGTAGCCGTCTTTCTCTAGGAGGCAAGGTGACTTCAGCTAGGAGGTCCTGGATGGATGGAGAAGGCTAGTGTTTTTCTCTGTGCAGCTCAAACTAGGGAAGGAGTGAGACTTCCACGGCAAGTTGGAACTTGCTAGAACCTTGCTCGTGAATCTGTGCGATTGCTGGCTAAATCAAGATGTACCAATAAGAGTGCACTGTGTTGCCCTATCTTCGGCATACACACTGTGATTCGGAAAGCTCCTGGCCTGGATATTGCTTAGAAGGGCCAGGGGAGCCTGAGGGTACTCAGTGTTCTTGCAGGCAATAGATATTCCAGGCTTGGCACCTAGGTGTCCTAACAAGCCTACTGGCGTAAAAATGCTGCCGAGCAGCGACTACGGCCTCATGGAAACTGCTACACGCCTCTGCTTCTGCATAGCATTTCAGGGCTTTACCTCGAGGCAAGTTCTCACGTTGCTTGCCCTGTGAGCGATACAGCATGTTAGGATGCTGTATTTCTCCTTGAATAGAGTGACTTCAGGAACGAGGTCCTCGATAAATTCTAAGCAGAGTGTTTTCTCAGGGCAGCTCAGACGAGGGCAATGTCGAAGACTTCCAGGGCATGTTGGACTGCCTAGAAATGTGGTTCTGATGCTGTTCGAGTGCTCTGGAAATGTAGCTCTCCTGAAGTAACGTAGAGTGTGTTGCCCGAGACTCGGCAGACCCAGAGGGCCTCCGAGGGACGTATGGGACTCAATGCTGCTCAGCAGGCCCACAGGGGTGTGGAGGGAGTCAGTGACCTTGGAACCAAAATGATGCTCACCCGAGGGGCCTAGGAGTCCTGAAAAGGGTACTTCCTTTAAAATAAAGCAGAACCTCCACTAAGAGCTCATGGAAAGAGCTGCATGCCTCCCTTTCTGCAGGGCTACTCAGGGCCTTACCTCGAGGCAAGGACTCACGTGGAGATTCCCTTTAGCTCTAGAGCATGGCAAGGTGCGCCCCACCCCGGCCAATGAAGCTCCGTGTGTGGCCAGAGAAAACTCATTTTCTTCCCAGACCCATGCCTACAGTGACCAGGGGCCTGTCAACAGCAGAGAATTTCTGAGAACTTCACGGCAGCAAGAATGGAGGTTTCCAAATGGAAAGCAAGGTTAGTCCCATCATGCCCCCATTTCCATGGGCACAGCCAGCATACATCTCTGTGGTTTTTAACAAGTCAAATGAGACACAGAGTACACACTGGTTGCTTCCCTCAGTCAACTTCTCGAGGCAGGGTGTTCTGCAACTAGTAAACGGCCTCACCCAGGAAAGCCCTAGCTAGGCCTCCTGGCCCGTGCCTCTTCAAATGCCTGCCGTGCTACAGGAAATACTGTGCTTTAGTTGCAATAGGAACGTAGCCGTCTTTCTCTAGGAGGCAAGGTGACTTCAGCTAGGAGGTCCTGGATGGATGGAGAAGGCTAGTGTTTTTCTCTGTGCAGCTCAAACTAGGGAAGGAGTGAGACTTCCACGGCAAGTTGGAACTTGCTAGAACCGTGCTCGTGAATCTGTGCGATTGCTGGCTAAATCAAGATGTACCAGTAAGAGTGCACTGTGTTACCCTACCTTCGGCATACACACTGTGATTCGGAAAGCTCCTGGCCTGGATATTGCTTAGAAGGGCCAGGGGAGCCAGAGGGTACTCAGTGTTCTTGCAGGCAATAGATATTCCCGGCTTGGCACCTAGGTGTCCTAACAAGCCTACTGGCGTAAAAATGCTGCCGAGCAGCGACTACGGCCTCATGGAAACTGCTACACGCCTCTGCTTCTGCATAGCATTTCAGGGCTTTACCTCGAGGCAAGTTCTCACGTTGCTTGCCCTGGGAGCGATACAGCATGTTAGGATGCTGTATTTCTCCTTGAATAGAGTGACTTCAGGAACGAGGTCCTCGATAAATTCTAAGCAGAGTGTTTTCTCAGGGCAGCTCAGACGAGGGCAATGTCGAAGACTTCCAGGGCATGTTGGACTGCCTAGAAATGTGGTTCTGATGCTGTTCGAGTGCTCTGGAAATGTAGCTCTCCTGAAGTAACGTAGAGTGTGTTGCCCGAGACTCGGCAGACACAGAGGGCCTCCGAGGGACGTATGGGACTCAATGCTGCTCAGCAGGCCCACAGGGGTGTGGAGGGAGTCAGTGATCTTGGAACCAAAATGATGCTCACCCGAGGGGCCTAGGAGTCCTGAAAAGGGTACTTCCTTTAAAATAAAGCAGAACCTCCACTAAGAGCTCATGGAAAGAGCTGCATGCCTCCCTTTCTGCAGGGCTACTCAGGGCCTTACCTCGAGGCAAGGACTCACGTGGAGATTCCCTTTAGCTCTAGAGCATGGCAAGGTGAGCCCCACCCCGGCCAATGAAGCTCCGTGTGTACCCAGAGAAAACTCATTTTCTTCCCAGACCCATGCCTACAGTGACCAGGGGCCTGTCAACAGCAGAGAATTTCTGGGAACTTCACGGCAGCAAGAATGGATCTTTCCAAATGGAAAGCAAGGTTAGTCCCATCACGCCCCTATTTCCATGGGCACAGGCAGCATATATCTCTGTGGTTTTTAACAAGTCAAAAGGGACACAGAGTACATACTGGTTGCTTCCCTGAATCAACTTCTCGAGGCAGGTTGTTCTGCATCTAGTGAACGGTTTCACCAACGAACGCCGTAGCCAGGCCTCTGGGACCGTGCCTCTTCAAAAGCCTGCAGTGCTACAGGAAAAACTGTGCTTTAGTTGCAAAAGAACGCAAGCCGTCTTTCTCCTGTAGGCAGGTTGACTTCAGGTAGGAGGTCCTGATTGGAAAGAGAAGCCTAGTGTTTTTCTCTGTGCAGCTCAGACTAGGGAATGAGTGCCATTTCCACGGCATGTTAGACCTTGCTTGAACGTTGCTCTTGAACCTGTGCGAGTGCTGTGAATCAAGATATCACAAGAAAGAGTGCAGTGTGTTGCCCATGACTCAGCAGACACAGACGACCTCCGAGGGACCAATGGGCCTCGTTATTGCTCAGCAGGCCTACAGGGGTGTGGAGGTACTCTGAGATCTTGGAACAACAGTGATGCTCACCAGAGGGCGCGAGGAGTCCTGAAAAGGGTACTTCCTTTAAAGTAAAGCACAACAGCGACTAAGAGCTCATGGAAAGAGCTGCATGCCTCCCTTTCTGCAAGGGTACTCAGGTCCTTACCTCGAGGCAAGGACTCACGTGGAGATTCCCTTTAGCTCTAGAGCATGGCAAGGTGCGCCCCACCCCGGCCAATGAAGCTCCGTGTGTGGCCAGAGAAAACTCATTTTCTTCCCAGACCCATGCCTACAGTGACCAGGGGCCTGTCAACAGCAGAGAATTTCTGGGAACTTCACGGCAGCAAGAATGGAGGTTTCCAAATGGAAAGCAAGGTTAGTCCCATCATGCCCCCATTTCCATGGGCACAGCCAGCATACATCTCTGTGGTTTTTAACAAGTCAAATGAGACACAGAGTACACACTGGTTGCTTCCCTCAGTCAACTTCTCGAGGCAGGGTGTTCTGCAACTAGTAAACGGCCTCACCTAGGAAAGCCCTAGCTAGGCCTCCTGGCCCGTGCCTCTTCAAATGCCTGCCGTGCTACAGGAAATACTGTGCTTTAGTTGCAATAGGAACGTAGCCGTCTTTCTCTAGGAGGCAAGGTGACTTCAGCTAGGAGGTCCTGGATGGATGGAGAAGGCTAGTGTTTTTCTCTGTGCAGCTCAAACTAGGGAAGGAGTGAGACTTCCACGGCAAGTTGGAACTTGCTAGAACCTTGCTCGTGAATCTGTGCGATTGCTGGCTAAATCAAGATGTACCAATAAGAGTGCACTGTGTTGCCCTATCTTCGGCATACACAATGTGATTCGGAAAGCTCCTGGCCTGGATATTGCTTAGAAGGGCCAGGGGAGCCTGAGGGTACTCAGTGTTCTTGCAGGCAATAGATATTCCAGGCTTGGCACCTAGGTGTCCTAACAAGCCTACTGGCGTAAAAATGCTGCCGAGCAGCGACTACGGCCTCATGGAAACTGCTACACGCCTCTGCTTCTGCATAGCATTTCAGGGCTTTACCTCGAGGCAAGTTCTCACGTTGCTTGCCCTGGGAGCGATACAGCATGTTAGGATGCTGTATTTCTCCTTGAATAGAGTGACTTCAGGAACGAGGTCCTCGATAAATTCTAAGCAGAGTGTTTTCTCAGGGCAGCTCAGACGAGGGCAATGTCGAAGACTTCCAGGGCATGTTGGACTGCCTAGAAATGTGGTTCTGATGCTGTTCGAGTGCTCTGGAAATGTAGCTCTCCTGAAGTAACGTAGAGTGTGTTGCCCGAGACTCGGCAGACACAGAGGGCCTCCGAGGGACGTATGGGACTCAATGCTGCTCAGCAGGCCCACAGGGGTGTGGAGGGAGTCAGTGACCTTGGAACCAAAATGATGCTCACCCGAGGGGCCTAGGAGTCCTGAAAAGGGTACTTCCTTTAAAATAAAGCAGAACCTCCACTAAGAGATCATGGAAAGAGCTGCATGCCTCCCTTTCTGCAGGGCTACTCAGGGCCTTACCTCGAGGCAAGGACTCACGTGGAGATTCCCTTTAGCTCTAGAGCATGGCAAGGTGAGTCCCACCCCGGCCAATGAAGCTCCGTGTGTACCCAGAGAAAACTCATTTTCTTACCAGACCCATGCCTACAGTGGCCAGAGGCCTGTCAACAGCAGAGAATTTCAGAGAGCTTCATGGCAGCAAGAATGGATCTTTCCAAATGGAAAGCAAGGTTAGTCCCATCACGCCCCTATTTCCATGGGCACAGGCAGCATATATCTCTGTGGTTTTTAACAAGTCAAAAGGGACACAGAGTACATACTGGTTGCTTCCCTGAATCAACTTCTCGAGGCAGGTTGTTCTGCATCTAGTGAACGGTTTCACCAACGAACGCCATAGCCAGGCCTCTGGGACCGTGCCTCTTCAAAAGCCTGCAGTGCTACAGGAAAAACTGTGCTTTAGTTGCAAAAGAACGCAAGCCGTCTTTCTCCTGTAGGCAGGTTGACTTCAGGTAGGAGGTCCTGATTGGAAGGAGAAGCCTAGTGTTTTTCTCTGTGCAGCTCAGACTAGGGAATGAGTGCCATTTCCACGGCATGTTAGACCTTGCTTGAACGTTGCTCTTGAACCTGTGCGAGTGCTGTGAATCAAGATATCACAAGAAAGAGTGCAGTGTGTTGCCCATGACTCAGCAGACACAGACGACCTCCGAGGGACCAATGGGCCTCGTTATTGCTCAGCAGGCCTACAGGGGTGTGGAGGTACTCTGAGATCTTGGAACAACAGTGATGCTCACCAGAGGGCGCGAGGAGTCCTGAAAAGGGTACTTCCTTTAAAGTAAAGCACAACAGCGACTAAGAGCTCATGGAAAGAGCTGCATGCCTCCCTTTCTGCAAGGGTACTCAGGTCCTTACCTCGAGGCAAGGACTCACGTGGAGATTCCCTTTAGCTCTAGAGCATGGCAAGGTGCGCCCCACCCCGGCCAATGAAGCTCCGTGTGTGGCCAAAGAAAACTCATTTTCTTCCCAGACCCATGCCTACAGTGACCAGGGGCCTGTCAACAGCAGAGAATTTCTGGGAACTTCACGGCAGCAAGAATGGATCTTTCCAAATGGAAAGCAAGGTTAGTCCCATCATGCCCCCATTTCCATGGGCACAGCCAGCATACATCTCTGTGGTTTTTAACAAGTCAAATGAGACACAGAGTACACACTGGTTGCTTCCCTCAGTCAACTTCTCGAGGCAGGGTGTTCTGCAACTAGTAAACGGCCTCACCCAGGAAAGCCCTACCTAGGCCTCCTGGCCCGTGCCTCTTCAAATGCCTGCCGTGCTACAGGAAATACTGTGCTTTAGTTGCAATAGGAACGTAGCCGTCTTTCTCTAGGAGGCAAGGTGACTTCAGCTAGGAGGTCCTGAATGGATGGAGAAGGCTAGTGTTTTTCTCTGTGCAGCTCAAACTAGGGAAGGAGTGAGACTTCCACGGCAAGTTGGAACTTGCTAGAACCTTGCTCGTGAATCTGTGCGATTGCTGGCTAAATCAAGATGTACCAATAAGAGTGCACTGTGTTGCCCTATCTTCGGCATACACACTGTGATTCGGAAAGCTCCTGGCCTGGATATTGCTTAGAAGGGCCAGGGGAGCCTGAGGGTACTCAGTGTTCTTGCAGGCAATAGATATTCCAGGCTTGGCACCTAGGTGTCCTAACAAGCCTACTGGCGTAAAAATGCTGCCGAGCAGCGACTACGGCCTCATGGAAACTGCTACACGCCTCTGCTTCTGCATAGCATTTCAGGGCTTTACCTCGAGGCAAGTTCTCACGGTGCTTGCCCTGGGAGCGATACAGCATGTTAGGATGCTATATTTCTCCTTGAATAGAGTGACTTCAGGAACGAGGTCCTCGATAAATTCTAAGCAGAGTGTTTTCTCAGGGCAGCTCAGACGAGGGCAATGTCGAAGATTTCCAGGGCATGTTGGACTGCCTAGAAATGTGGTTCTGATGCTGTTCGAGTGCTCTGGAAATGTAGCTCTCCTGAAGTAACGTAGAGTGTGTTGCCCGAGACTCGGCAGACCCAGAGGGCCTCCGAGGGACGTATGGGACTCAATGCTGCTCAGCAGGCCCACAGCGGTGTGGAGGGAGTCAGTGACCTTGGAACCAAAATGATGCTCACCCGAGGGGCCTAGGAGTCCTGAAAAGGGTACTTCCTTTAAAATAAAGCAGAACCTCCACTAAGAGCTCATGGAAAGAGCTGCATGCCTCCCTTTCTGCAGGGCTACTCAGGTCCTTACCTCGAGGCAAGGACTCACGTGGAGATTCCCTTTAGCTCTAGAGCATGGCAAGGTGCGCCCCACCCCGGCCAATGAAGCTCCGTGTGTGGCCAGAGAAAACTCATTTTCTTCCCAGACCCATGCCTACAGTGACCAGGGGCCTGTCAACAGCAGAGAATTTCTGAGAACTTCACGGCAGCAAGAATGGAGGTTCCCAAATGGAAAGCAAGGTTAGTCCCATCATGCCCCCATTTCCATGGGCACAGCCAGCATACATCTCTGTGGTTTTTAACAAGTCAAATGAGACACAGAGTACACACTGGTTGCTTCCCTCAGTCAACTTCTCGAGGCAGGGTGTTCTGCAACTAGTAAACGGCCTCACCCAGGAAAGCCCTAGCTAGGCCTCCTGACCCGTGCCTCTTCAAATGCCTGCCGTGCTACAGGAAATACTGTGCTTTAGTTGCAATAGGAACGTAGCCGTCTTTCTCTAGGAGGCAAGGTGACTTCAGCTAGGAGGTCCTGGATGGATGGAGAAGGCTAGTGTTTTTCTCTGTGCAGCTCAAACTAGGGAAGGAGTGAGACTTCCACGGCAAGTTGGAACTTGCTAGAACCGTGCTCGTGAATCTGTGCGATTGCTGGCTAAATCAAGATGTACCAGTAAGAGTGCACTGTGTTACCCTACCTTCGGCATACACACTGTGATTCGGAAAGCTCCTGGCCTGGATATTGCTTAGAAGGGCCAGGGGAGCCAGAGGGTACTCAGTGTTCTTGCAGGCAATAGATATTCCAGGCTTGGCACCTAGGTGTCCTAACAAGCCTACTGGCGTAAAAATGCTGCCGAGCAGCGACTACGGCCTCATGGAAACTGCTACACGCCTCTGCTTCTGCATAGCATTTCAGGGCTTTACCTCGAGGCAAGTTCTCACGTTGCTTGCCCTGGGAGCGATACAGCATGTTAGGATGCTGTATTTCTCCTTGAATAGAGTGACTTCAGGAACGAGGTCCTCGATCAATTCTAAGCAGAGTGTTTTCTCAGGGCAGCTCAGACGAGGGCAATGTCGAAGACTTCCAGGGCATGTTGGACTGCCTAGAAATGTGGTTCTGATGCTGTTCGAGTGCTCTGGAAATGTAGCTCTCCTGAAGTAACGTAGAGTGTGTTGCCCGAGACTCGGCAGACACAGAGGGCCTCCGAGGGACGTATGGGACTCAATGCTGCTCAGCAGGCCCACAGGGGTGTGGAGGGAGTCAGTGATCTTGGAACCAAAATGATGCTCACCCGAGGGGCCTAGGAGTCCTGAAAAGGGTACTTCCTTTAAAATAAAGCAGAACCTCCACTAAGAGCTCATGGAAAGAGCTGCATGCCTCCCTTTCTGCAGGGCTACTCAGGGCCTTACCTCGAGGCAAGGACTCACGTGGAGATTCCCTTTAGCTCTAGAGCATGGCAAGGTGAGCCCCACCCCGGCCAATGAAGCTCCGTGTGTACCCAGAGAAAACTCATTTTCTTACCAGACCCATGCCTACAGTGGCCAGAGGCCTGTCAACAGCAGAGAATTTCAGAGAGCTTCATGGCAGCAAGAATGGATCTTTCCAAATGGAAAGCAAGGTTAGTCCCATCACGCCCCTATTTCCATGGGCACAGGCAGCATATATCTCTGTGGTTTTTAACAAGTCAAAAGGGACACAGAGTACATACTGGTTGCTTCCCTGAATCAACTTCTCGAGGCAGGGTGTTCTGCATCTAGTGAACGGTTTCACCAACGAACGCCGTAGCCAGGCCTCTGGGACCGTGCCTCTTCAAAAGCCTGCAGTGCTACAGGAAAAACTGTGCTTTAGTTGCAAAAGAACGCAAGCCGTCTTTCTCCTGTAGGCAGGTTGACTTCAGGTAGGAGGTCCTGATTGGAAGGAGAAGCCTAGTGTTTTTCTCTGTGCAGCTCAGACTAGGGAATGAGTGCCATTTCCACGGCATGTTAGACCTTGCTTGAACGTTGCTCTTGAACCTGTGCGAGTGCTGTGAATCAAGATATCACAAGAAAGAGTGCAGTGTGTTGCCCATGACTCAGCAGACACAGACGACCTCCGAGGGACCAATGGGCCTCGTTATTGCTCAGCAGGCCTACAGGGGTGTGGAGGTACTCTGAGATCTTGGAACAACAGTGATGCTCACCAGAGGGCGCGAGGAGTCCTGAAAAGGGTACTTCCTTTAAAGTAAAGCACAACAGCGACTAAGAGCTCATGGAAAGAGCTGCATGCCTCCCTTTCTGCAAGGGTACTCAGGTCCTTACCTCGAGGCAAGGACTCACGTGGAGATTCCCTTTAGCTCTAGAGCATGGCAAGGTGCGCCCCACCCCGGCCAATGAAGCTCCGTGTGTGGCCAAAGAAAACTCATTTTCTTCCCAGACCCATGCCTACAGTGACCAGGGGCCTGTCAACAGCAGAGAATTTCTGGGAACTTCACGGCAGCAAGAATGGAGGTTTCCAAATGGAAAGCAAGGTTAGTCCCATCATGCCCCCATTTCCATGGGCACAGCCAGCATACATCTCTGTGGTTTTTAACAAGTCAAATGAGACACAGAGTACACACTGGTTGCTTCCCTCAGTCAACTTCTCGAGGCAGGGTGTTCTGCAACTAGTAAACGGCCTCACCCAGGAAAGCCCTAGCTAGGCCTCCTGGCCCGTGCCTCTTCAAATGCCTGCCGTGCTACAGGAAATACTGTGCTTTAGTTGCAATAGGAACGTAGCCGTCTTTCTCTAGGAGGCAAGGTGACTTCAGCTAGGAGGTCCTGGATGGATGGAGAAGGCTAGTGTTTTTCTCTGTGCAGCTCAAACTAGGGAAGGAGTGAGACTTCCACGGCAAGTTGGAACTTGCTAGAACCTTGCTCGTGAATCTGTGCGATTGCTGGCTAAATCAAGATGTACCAATAAGAGTGCACTGTGTTGCCCTATCTTCGGCATACACACTGTGATTCGGAAAGCTCCTGGCCTGGATATTGCTTAGAAGGGCCAGGGGAGCCTGAGGGTACTCAGTGTTCTTGCAGGCAATAGATATTCCAGGCTTGGCACCTAGGTGTCCTAACAAGCCTACTGGCGTAAAAATGCTGCCGAGCAGCGACTACGGCCTCATGGAAACTGCTACACGCCTCTGCTTCTGCATAGCATTTCAGGGCTTTACCTCGAGGCAAGTTCTCACGTTGCTTGCCCTGTGAGCGATACAGCATGTTAGGATGCTGTATTTCTCCTTGAATAGAGTGACTTCAGGAACGAGGTCCTCGATAAATTCTAAGCAGAGTGTTTTCTCAGGGCAGCTCAGACGAGGGCAATGTCGAAGACTTCCAGGGCATGTTGGACTGCCTAGAAATGTGGTTCTGATGCTGTTCGAGTGCTCTGGAAATGTAGCTCTCCTGAAGTAACGTAGAGTGTGTTGCCCGAGACTCGGCAGACCCAGAGGGCCTCCGAGGGACGTATGGGACTCAATGCTGCTCAGCAGGCCCACAGGGGTGTGGAGGGAGTCAGTGACCTTGGAACCAAAATGATGCTCACCCGAGGGGCCTAGGAGTCCTGAAAAGGGTACTTCCTTTAAAATAAAGCAGAACCTCCACTAAGAGCTCATGGAAAGACCTGCATGCCTCCCTTTCTGCAGGGCTACTCAGGTCCTTACCTCGAGGCAAGGACTCACGTGGAGATTCCCTTTAGCTCTAGAGCATGGCAAGGTGCGCCCCACCCCGGCCAATGAAGCTCCGTGTGTGGCCAGAGAAAACTCATTTTCTTCCCAGACCCATGCCTACAGTGACCAGGGGCCTGTCAACAGCAGAGAATTTCTGAGAACTTCACGGCAGCAAGAATGGAGGTTTCCAAATGGAAAGCAAGGTTAGTCCCATCATGCCCCCATTTCCATGGGCACAGCCAGCATACATCTCTGTGGTTTTTAACAAGTCAAATGAGACACAGAGTACACACTGGTTGCTTCCCTCAGTCAACTTCTCGAGGCAGGGTGTTCTGCAACTAGTAAACGGCCTCACCCAGGAAAGCCCTAGCTAGGCCTCCTGACCCGTGCCTCTTCAAATGCCTGCCGTGCTACAGGAAATACTGTGCTTTAGTTGCAATAGGAACGTAGCCGTCTTTCTCTAGGAGGCAAGGTGACTTCAGCTAGGAGGTCCTGGATGGATGGAGAAGGCTAGTGTTTTTCTCTGTGCAGCTCAAACTAGGGAAGGAGTGAGACTTCCACGGCAAGTTGGAACTTGCTAGAACCGTGCTCGTGAATCTGTGCGATTGCTGGCTAAATCAAGATGTACCAGTAAGAGTGCACTGTGTTACCCTACCTTCGGCATACACACTGTGATTCGGAAAGCTCCTGGCCTGGATATTGCTTAGAAGGGCCAGGGGAGCCAGAGGGTACTCAGTGTTCTTGCAGGCAATAGATATTCCAGGCTTGGCACCTAGGTGTCCTAACAAGCCTACTGGCGTAAAAATGCTGCCGAGCAGCGACTACGGCCTCATGGAAACTGCTACACGCCTCTGCTTCTGCATAGCATTTCAGGGCTTTACCTCGAGGCAAGTTCTCACGTTGCTTGCCCTGTGAGCCATACAGCATGTTAGGATGCTGTATTTCTCCTTGAATAGAGTGACTTCAGGAACGAGGTCCTCGATAAATTCTAAGCAGAGTGTTTTCTCAGGGCAGCTCAGACGAGGGCAATGTCGAAGACTTCCAGGGCATGTTGGACTGCCTAGAAATGTGGTTCTGATGCTGTTCGAGTGCTCTGGAAATGTAGCTCTCCTGAAGTAACGTAGAGTGTGTTGCCCGAGACTCGGCAGACACAGAGGGCCTCCGAGGGACGTATGGGACTCAATGCTGCTCAGCAGGCCCACAGGGGTGTGGAGGGAGTCAGTGATCTTGGAACCAAAATGATGCTCACCCGAGGGGCCTAGGAGTCCTGAAAAGGGTACTTCCTTTAAAATAAAGCAGAACCTCCACTAAGAGCTCATGGAAAGAGCTGCATGCCTCCCTTTCTGCAGGGCTACTCAGGGCCTTACCTCGAGGCAAGGACTCACGTGGAGATTCCCTTTAGCTCTAGAGCATGGCAAGGTGAGCCCCACCCCGGCCAATGAAGCTCCGTGTGTACCCAGAGAAAACTCATTTTCTTACCAGACCCATGCCTACAGTGGCCAGAGGCCTGTCAACAGCAGAGAATTTCAGAGAGCTTCATGGCAGCAAGAATGGATCTTTCCAAATGGAAAGCAAGGTTAGTCCCATCACGCCCCTATTTCCATGGGCACAGGCAGCATATATCTCTGTGGTTTTTAACAAGTCAAAAGGGACACAGAGTACATACTGGTTGCTTCCCTGAATCAACTTCTCGAGGCAGGTTGTTCTGCATCTAGTGAACGGTTTCACCAACGAACGCCGTAGCCAGGCCTCTGGGACCGTGCCTCTTCAAAAGCCTGCAGTGCTACAGGAAAAACTGTGCTTTAGTTGCAAAAGAACGCAAGCCGTCTTTCTCCTGTAGGCAGGTTGACTTCAGGTAGGAGGTCCTGATTGGAAGGAGAAGCCTAGTGTTTTTCTCTGTGCAGCTCAGACTAGGGAATGAGTGCCATTTCCACGGCATGTTAGACCTTGCTTGAACGTTGCTCTTGAACCTGTGCGAGTGCTGTGAATCAAGATATCACAAGAAAGAGTGCAGTGTGTTGCCCATGACTCAGCAGACACAGATGACCTCCGAGGGACCAATGGGCCTCGTTATTGCTCAGCAGGCCTACAGGGGTGTGGAGGTACTCTGAGATCTTGGAACAACAGTGATGCTCACCAGAGGGCGCGAGGAGTCCTGAAAAGGGTACTTCCTTTAAAGTAAAGCACAACAGCGACTAAGAGCTCATGGAAAGAGCTGCATGCCTCCCTTTCTGCAAGGGTACTCAGGTCCTTACCTCGAGGCAAGGACTCACGTGGAGATTCCCTTTAGCTCTAGAGCATGGCAAGGTGCGCCCCACCCCGGCCAATGAAGCTCCGTGTGTGGCCAGAGAAAACTCATTTTCTTCCCAGACCCATGCCTACAGTGACCAGGGGCCTGTCAACAGCAGAGAATTTCTGAGAACTTCACGGCAGCAAGAATGGAGGTTTCCAAATGGAAACCAAGGTTAGTCCCATCATGCCCCCATTTCCATGGGCACAGCCAGCATACATCTCTGTGGTTTTTAACAAGTCAAATGAGACACAGAGTACACACTGGTTGCTTCCCTCAGTCAACTTCTCGAGGCAGGGTGTTCTGCAACTAGTAAACGGCCTCACCTAGGAAAGCCCTAGCTAGGCCTCCTGGCCCGTGCCTCTTCAAATGCCTACCGTGCTACAGGAAATACTGTGCTTTAGTTGCAATAAGAACGTAGCCGTCTTTCTCTAGGAGGCAAGGTGACTTCAGCTAGGAGGTCCTGGATGGATGGAGAAGGCTAGTGTTTTTCTCTGTGCAGCTCAAACTAGGGAAGGAGTGAGACTTCCACGGCAAGTTGGAACTTGCTAGAACCGTGCTCGTGAATCTGTGCGATTGCTGGCTAAATCAAGATGTACCAGTAAGAGTGCACTGTGTTACCCTACCTTCGGCATACACACTGTGATTCGGAAAGCTCCTGGCCTGGATATTGCTTAGAAGGGCCAGGGGAGCCAGAGGGTACTCAGTGTTCTTGCAGGCAATAGATATTCCAGGCTTGGCACCTAGGTGTCCTAACAAGCCTACTGGCGTAAAAATGCTGCCGAGCAGCGACTACGGCCTCATGGAAACTGCTACACGCCTCTGCTTCTGCATAGCATTTCAGGGCTTTACCTCGAGGCAAGTTCTCACGTTGCTTGCCCTGTGAGCGATACAGCATGTTAGGATGCTGTATTTCTCCTTGAATAGAGTGACTTCAGGAACGAGGTCCTCGATAAATTCTAAGCAGAGTGTTTTCTCAGGGCAGCTCAGACGAGGGCAATGTCGAAGAATTCCAGGGCATGTTGGACTGCCTAGAAATGTGGTTCTGATGCTGTTCGAGTGCTCTGGAAATGTAGCTCTCCTGAAGTAACGTAGAGTGTGTTGCCCGAGACTCGGCAGACACAGAGGGCCTCCGAGGGACGTATGGGACTCAATGCTGCTCAGCAGGCCCACAGGGGTGTGGAGGGAGTCAGTGATCTTGGAACCAAAATGATGCTCACCCGAGGGGCCTAGGAGTCCTGAAAAGGGTACTTCCTTTAAAATAAAGCAGAACCTCCACTAAGAGCTCATGGAAAGAGCTGCATGCCTCCCTTTCTGCAGGGCTACTCAGGGCCTTACCTCGAGGCAAGGACTCACGTGGAGATTCCCTTTAGCTCTAGAGCATGGCAAGGTGAGCCCCACCCCGGCCAATGAAGCTCCGTGTGTATCCAGAGAAAACTCATTTTCTTACCAGACCCATGCCTACAGTGGCCAGAGGCCTGTCAACAGCAGAGAATTTCAGAGAGCTTCATGGCAGCAAGAATGGATCTTTCCAAATGGAAAGCAAGGTTAGTCCCATCACGCCCCTATTTCCATGGGCACAGGCAGCATATATCTCTGTGGTTTTTAACAAGTCAAAAGGGACACAGAGTACATACTGGTTGCTTCCCTGAATCAACTTCTCGAGGCAGGGTGTTCTGCATCTAGTGAACGGTTTCACCAACGAACGCCGTAGCCAGGCCTCTGGGACCGTGCCTCTTCAAAAGCCTGCAGTGCTACAGGAAAAACTGTGCTTTAGTTGCAAAAGAACGCAAGCCGTCTTTCTCCTGTAGGCAGGGTGACTTCAGGTAGGAGGTCCTGATTGGAAGGAGAAGCCTAGTGTTTTTCTCTGTGCAGCTCAGACTAGGGAATGAGTGCCATTTCCACGGCATGTTAGACCTTGCTTGAACGTTGCTCTTGAACCTGTGCGAGTGCTGTGAATCAAGATATCACAAGAAAGAGTGCAGTGTGTTGCCCATGACTCAGCAGACACAGACGACCTCCGAGGGACCAATGGGCCTCGTTATTGCTCAGCAGGCCTACAGGGGTGTGGAGGTACTCTGAGATCTTGGAACAACAGTGATGCTCACCAGAGGGCGCGAGGAGTCCTGAAAAGGGTACTTCCTTTAAAGTAAAGCACAACAGCGACTAAGAGCTCATGGAAAGAGCTGCATGCCTCCCTTTCTGCAAGGGTACTCAGGTCCTTACCTCGAGGCAAGGACTCACGTGGAGATTCCCTTTAGCTCTAGAGCATGGCAAGGTGCGCCCCACCCCGGCCAATGAAGCTCCGTGTGTGGCCAGAGAAAACTCATTTTCTTCCCAGACCCATGCCTACAGTGACCAGGGGCCTGTCAACAGCAGAGAATTTCTGGGAACTTCACGGCAGCAAGAATGGAGGTTTCCAAATGGAAAGCAAGGTTAGTCCCATCATGCCCCCATTTCCATGGGCACAGCCAGCATACATCTCTGTGGTTTTTAACAAGTCAAATGAGACACAGAGTACACACTGGTTGCTTCCCTCAGTCAACTTCTCGAGGCAGGGTGTTCTGCAACTAGTAAACGGCCTCACCTAGGAAAGCCCTAGCTAGGCCTCCTGGCCCGTGCCTCTTCAAAAGCCTGCCGTGCTACAGGAAATACTGTGCTTTAGTTGCAATAGGAACGTAGCCGTCTTTCTCTAGGAGGCAAGGTGACTTCAGCTAGGAGGTCCTGGATGGATGGAGAAGGCTAGTGTTTTTCTCTGTGCAGCTCAAACTAGGGAAGGAGTGAGACTTCCACGGCAAGTTGGAACTTGCTAGAACCGTGCTCGTGAATCTGTGCGATTGCTGGCTAAATCAAGATGTACCAATAAGAGTGCACTGTGTTGCCCTATCTTCGGCATACACACTGTGATTCGGAAAGCTCCTGGCCTGGATATTGCTTAGAAGGGCCAGGGGAGCCTGAGGGTACTCAGTGTTCTTGCAGGCAATAGATATTCCAGGCTTGGCACCTAGGTGTCCTAACAAGCCTACTGGCGTAAAAATGCTGCCGAGCAGCGACTACGGCCTCATGGAAACTGCTACACGCCTCTGCTTCTGCATAGCATTTCAGGGCTTTACCTCGAGGCAAGTTCTCACGTTGCTTGCCCTGGGAGCGATACAGCATGTTAGGATGCTGTATTTCTCCTTGAATAGAGTGACTTCAGGAACGAGGTCCTCGATAAATTCTAAGCAGTGTGTTTTCTCAGGGCAGCTCAGACGAGGGCAATGTCGAAGACTTCCAGGGCATGTTGGACTGCCTAGAAATGTGGTTCTGATGCTGTTCGAGTGCTCTGGAAATGTAGCTCTCCTGAAGTAACGTAGAGTGTGTTGCCCGAGACTCGGCAGACCCAGAGGGCCTCCGAGGGACGTATGGGACTCAATGCTGCTCAGCAGGCCCACAGGGGTGTGGAGGGAGTCAGTGACCTTGGAACCAAAATGATGCTCACCCGAGGGGCCTAGGAGTCCTGAAAAGGGTACTTCCTTTAAAATAAAGCAGAACCTCCACTAAGAGCTCATGGAAAGAGCTGCATGCCTCCCTTTCTGCAGGGCTACTCAGGGCCTTACCTCGAGGCAAGGACTCACGTGGAGATTCCCTTTAGCTCTAGAGCATGGCAAGGTGCGCCCCACCCCGGCCAATGAAGCTCCGTGTGTGGCCAGAGAAAACTCATTTTCT